>NC_090295.1:9655000-9955000 GCF_037392515.1 Haliotis asinina | reverse complement strand
AGGCTGAAGTGAATATTCCACCATGTTGAATAGTGTTTACAAACTCTTATACACTAACTATTTCAGATTTGAGAAATTCAGTATTCACAGGAGTACAATATACATATATTGTTGTGTTGTAGGCTGCAAGTTGTAAGTACAAGAGTCGGCGGTGTTGGGGAAGTGTTGCCCCCTGATCTCATCTACCTGGCCGAACCCAGTGTTAAAGGTCAGTGTTGAAAACTTTGAAACTGAAAGTAGAATTGGTCTCTCACATGTATCAGCATCAGCCGTGGTCACAAGGCAGCTTTGGACGAAAGCTGGACTGACTGTCACAAAACGATTGAAGTCTTTTCAGTAGTATATACAATGGGGGTTCTGGACCACTTTTAAAAAAAGTCTCTACAAAGCCTTATTTAGTAAATAAGGCTTTGGTTGGGACCTTAGCTCTTGCTACTATTACCCCTACTACTTAACGTGTGTTGGAGGTAACACTGTGCCGTACGGTACGATCAATAATTCTTCTCTTACAAACCCCCTACCCGGCCCATCCCTCAAGTAGTATAAGTTAGGTTCGTCGGCTTTCATATCCACTTTATCTATGTTGTAAGTTTTGACTGACCATATAGGATCGGTGGCCCGCTTACGGCTATCACCCTCGTGTTCCCCTGGCTGGTATAGATACCTCACTAGGGCCCTATCTGGTATCTGTTTCTCCTTCCCACGCAATGGAGCGGCCGACTCTGCAACTATTGATTTTAGTTTGATAGCGTCTGCCGGTTTCTTACCGGTGAGACGGGTGACTTCATGGTTGATTACCGACACCACCTTGGGTAACCTCGTGACCCATTCAGTCGATCGTTTTCCAGGGGTGACCATCTCCCTAGCATACTGATGGCCGAACAAGCGCTCAGCCAAAGTCCTATTAAATCTCTCAACTATGGCTTGGCTGCGATGGGCTCCGGCCGTGCCACGCCTGACCTTTGTATCGTGTTTGGCTAGCAGTTGTGACACGGCACCCATGAACTCCCGTCCGGGGTCAACTTGCAGCTCTGTTGGCCACGTCAGCGGGCTGCGTTTGTATATGCGTTCGAATCCTCTGGCTACCTGGGCCGAATCTTTCGTGGTCAAGGGTTCGGCTTCCTTGTAACGACTGGCTACGTCCACTACGGTTAAGGCATACTTGTACCTCTTGTCGTGGGGTAGGAACAGTAGGTCTGCCTGGTGAACGCTATTAGGTATGTTAATACCGAACCTCCTTCTAGGCACGTAGCGTGGTGCCGGCAAATAGATCTGCCACAGGGCTTGTTTTTCAAGCCACGCTTTGGCTTCCTCCGGGGGTACTCGCGCTATTTTAGCTAGCTTATCTACTGCGCTAGCTCCTTTCCAGTACCCACGCGGGCTGTAGTAAATAGCCTCAAATTTTTTCATGTCCATACGCGTATGTGTTTATCCCATCAATAGCTATCCAACGTTTAGTGTCCATAGGCGACAGGGACGTCTTGTTTATAGTCAGTCCGTATATCTTATGTCCATCACTTCTAAGTGTGTTCATTTTATGCCTAAAGGTACGGGTCTTGAACAGGGCTTCCTTGAATCTGGCGTGTTTGATGTGTTGTTTCACCACATACTTCTTAACCCCCTTAGCCTTCCGGATCTCACTATTGTCGGCTTTCAGTATGGAGTACATCTTAGGTCTCAAACCTATGTACTCGGCTATGGGCGTGCCAGCACACTCGTCCTTCATCTTACCTAGGACCTTTTTATTTACCGTACTGTGTATGGTATGGGTCTTAGGGTAGTCGCTGGTGTCGTATAAATCGAGGTGTTTTTTCATGTCCTCGTACACGTCCTCGGTTCGAATTTCTAACAGCAGGGAATCCGTGTCAGTGTACAGCACTTCACACCTGTCGCCGTACTGTTTCTTGAGCTCGTTGTAGTAAAAGTCGTACATCAGGTGTTTGGATAAATCGAGGATGCTCATCCCCACGTAAACAGGCCGGTTGAATTTTATGTGGCTTTTCTTCATGTGTAGGGCAACCAGGTTGTCTGTGAATATCTTACTACGGTTGAATGCCGGACTGACTATCAATCTCCTGAGCTTGTCTTCCTCACTCGACCGAACCAGCTTCACGGTCACGCGTTTCCTCAGGTTCTCCATAGTCTTACCAAACACCGAGTTGTTCATGAGCTTGTAGAGATTTTTCTCAAAATCACTGGTGGCTTTTTTTCGTAGGTCTGTGTTCATTCTCATGTAGGGCTCCATCCATGGGCTCTGGTCGAACATGAGCACCCTGTGTATTTTGGTCAGCCTCATACCCAACGACAGGTACAGCTGTAGGTTGCGATAGTGAACGATGTACTTGGTCTTATTCATTAAGTTAGGAACGAGTTTTTCAACGTCTGTCACACGCCCACCTAACAAGTTATGTTGGTACTCAGACATCCAGTCTGGGTTAACCCTCATACGTTCGGGGGCCAGGGGGTAGCTGTTGTGTGATGTGTGTAATTCCTTGGTATACTCTAAGTCAACCTCGAGGATATACCCTTTGTTCGAATCTGGTGCAACCCCCATAACATCAACGTGGGGTACCCATTCGAATCCCCCTGTAGGTAGATACTGGCTCATGACCCAGCCGTACAGGTTGTTTGCGTCGAGGTAGAGAATGTGATTGGTTGGCTTGTTAGGATCGTAACCTTTCACGTATTGATTATTTGCTTTAGCGTATCGTTTGGATGCCATGGAAATCCCACCTCGCAAGCCTTTCTCAATGAATAGGTGCATGTCGTAATCTGTGAGCAATTCCAAATTAACTCCGGTCTTTTTAAGCAAGGCGTCCCACGACAGACCTGGGCTGGTGTAATACCATGCGGGGTCGAGTTTATACTGCTTGAAACACGTCCGCCTAAACGTCTCAAACACGTCGGCTAACAGCAGTACATCTGTCCTCAAGTACAGGTCGTGATAATCACCCAGGTTCTTACAACCCAGTTTATTCCATACGTTAGTCGCATGCGAGTAATCATCTCGTGAGACGGACGCCTCATTCAGCTTGCTATAAAAGCAGTCAATAGGGGGTAGTCTGGTCTCGGTGAACTTGACCCAACTATCCATGTACTCATAGGGGTACACACCCTTCCTCATAAGCAGGGGTCTAGTCTCGGCGTCTGTGTATCGATCGGTGATAGGGAAGGTATTGTTGGCCTTGACCAGACTGTCAAGTGACGACAGGAGGAACTGAAACGAGTCAATGAACCTAAGTCCGTTTAAGCTGAAGGAGATGTATCTCTCCATGTTGTTGGGGATGCACGTTATATTACCATCGATTTTCGCGATGGCCTGCATGATCAAGTGTGAGTCGTACCCTCTCAAGTTGTGAAAGACAACGGGGATGTTTATTGTCTTAGGGTTGATTTTAAGCTTGAGGTTGCACGCGCTGTGAGCGGCGCCTCTATACTTACCAGTTATGTGGCAGTGATCTCTCACTGAATCACCGTTAAGTGGTGAGTCACACACGTGACAGTTAGTGCTACTAGCGTGAGCTAGCCTGTCGACTCGGGTCATACGCATGGGAGCGATTTTATACAATGCATTCCTAATAATTTTTTCTTCCTCCTGCAAACACTTTAGAAACCTTTCAGCCGCGTCAGGGCCCCTTTACACTACCGGAGCTTTCGTTTCCCCGTCACAACGGACGACAATGTATCCAAACGAACAGGCTTTATGCTCTTGTGTTTTGTGGGTGAAGGGAGCCTCGCCGGCGGCACCACTGGGGGAATCCCCACCCACAACTAAGGCTTCGAAGTCGGTGTATATGATATAAGGCACAGACATTTGGTTCTTGTGGTTACCGAATTTTAGGATATTATCACCTTCCTTAGGCATGTCGACTCGTATGTCCGTCTGCCCCACACCTTGGCAATCCTCCCGGTGGGATTCTAATAAATCAGCTCGTGTGAAGCCATGTAGGCATCGTTCACAGAAGTGGGTCTTTTCTCTGTGTGCCGATTGGTCATACAACAGCCTGCTAAAGTGTTTTATCCATGTGTAGTGATACTTGTCACCTCGCTGGATCATGAATATATTGATAACTTGGCGATCCTTCACCGGGCTGACCCTGTGTACTATTGTTGTGTTACCTTCGTGCCCAAAGACATTTATAGCCAGATTATTCTGTTTTTCTACTTTAGTGATCTGGGATATAGGGGTGGGTTCATCTATACCATCCCAGTTGAGCCCATCGTCTTGGGGATAGCTAGAAAGCCTATCTGAATGAGTGTCAGCTGGAAATAAGGCTGACCTGATAGCTAACCTCAGGCAATCGTTTCCTCTATTCTTAACGTTTACTATGGCATGTTTGTTCCTATAGTATGGGGGCAAGGCTAGGTATGACCCGCCTCTGAACGGCACGTAGTTAGCTATGTCTAGATAGACATTATCGATTTTATCTACAGCCCACCCGTGTGTAGCGTTCTAGGTATTCTCGTATCTGCTGAAAACTGGTATCGATTGATGCGTCAATGGTCTCTGTATGTGTGACAACCTCTTGTTTACCTCGGAAGTAAGGCTGAACATACTCAGTGAGGTCCCCAACCTGCTTATCGAGCGACATTTTCACTGTGATCTGAAACTTGATACTTCCTAGGTTATTTAGTTCCTGGTTGACCTTATCAGCTATCAGAGGCTTGATATCTGTAATGTCTATGTTTCTATCAACGTGCATGCGCCAACCTCTCAAATAGTTGCCTACAGCGCGCTCAGTCCGCACGAACTGTAGGTCAATAGCTCTATTCTGTCGTAATAATTCTACAAGCTGTGGTTTTCTCATACGGGAATACCCGCCTAAACCCAAATCATGTGCCTCGGCTTTCAGTTGTTTTACAGTAGGAGGTTTTGCTACGGGGGCATGTGATAACAATGCGGTTAACCCGGCTCTCCCCAGGTTTGAATAACCCGTGTATCCAAGCTGTTTCGCTTGAGCTTTTAATTGTGTTACCGTAGGAGGGGCTTCTAAACCTAGTAATCTCAACAATGCTGACTTCCGCATTCGAGAATACCCGATCACACCTCTCTGTTTTGCGACCCGCTTCAGCTCGCGCACAGTAGTCATAGTGTTTACACCTAAGAGAACCAATGTCTAATTGGTTCACAGTAAAGGGAGGTAACCCTTAAGTGGCTGTTTCACGCACTGTTGGATATAGTGTTCCTTGTGTAAAACATTTAATTGGAGTCTATCTTGAGCAGTCGCCTACGTTCTTTTATGTAGCCTTTTTTATTCTCGTAGATGAGTTGATGTCTGACTACGTTCGCTCCGTGCCCTTTAACCCCGATACCACACACAGAACACGTGTAGTTAGGACTTCCTATATGGAAACAACAGAACCCCTGATTCCTGCATTTCCTACCACAGGCCTCGGTCTTCCCCATAAGTATGTATTCGCATCGGTATGGAGCGGGTCTCATGTTTACTTATATAGGTATTTTAATTTAATTGCTTAGCAACCAACGCAGTAGCTGCTATACCCAACACTATGAAGACCAGTTCACGATTCATTTGTCCCTTGGATGGTGTGTAGTACTGAGCGAGTGTGGGTTTATTTAGCGGTTCCAATCGTTTACCAGTTAGTAGGTAGTATTCTTTCATTGCTTCATCGACATCGGTGAATGTTTGAACGGCATGGTTTTCACGCGTGAGTTGCTCGTTAATAAAATCGATCCTCTGGAGGCGTTTTTTAGCGTACTCGGCCTGTGCCCTTTGTAATTTCTCAGTAGCGAGGTCGTGCCGCTTCCTTTCTTCCTGTATTGCGTGATCATCTCGTAGTTTCGAGAAGAGGAAATTACTCCCGGAAAATGCCAGGGCATTCGCTAACGCCCCACCGGCCATCATAGCTATCGTGGCCATCCTATATTTATTTCATTATATTTTCAGGTATTATTCCTTGTTTTACTAGGATGTCTTTTGTGGCCATCGCCATACCAAGGTTCATTATGAGCATACCCATATCCTGCAGGTTGAAATCTAGCTTGATAGTTGGTTGTTTAAGCACCATTTTAGTCAACCGAGCGTACCCTACGGCTAGACTGGCGACCACTGTGGCGTGGTATGCGTCGTTGACGAACGTTTTCCCCTCAGACATTATGTATATGATATAAAATATTAAAATTATAACATGATATGCGGGTCGACTGTGGGGGTGGGGGGCTCACTGTTGGGTGGTGGCTCACTGTGGGAGGGTACCCCCACGTATAACCACGAGATAGCCAAGGCAGCAGTTACGCCTACAGCCAACTACAGTCGGGTTGGGTTGGTCACTTTATGTTGGTTACACCACCGTTTTTTACCGGCAGCTACTCTCTTAGGATTCTTCTGTCTGGTTACTGTTGGGGGTACCTCCACTGGGGTCACTTCCCTCACTGGTTCCTGTGAAGGGGTCTCCACCGTCACCTCGGGAGGGGTTTCCCTCACCTCAGGAGGGGTCTCCTGTGCAGCATCCATCTATACTATTATTATTATTTTTTCTCTCAAATTGACAATGCTTTGCCGTGATAATCGCCGCCGTCACTGGAGCCAACAACATGCCATATTTGTGGTACAGCTCGCAGCTAATATAGCTCACGGCGTGTTCGATAAAAGGGTCTTTCTCGAGGTCTTCCCACAGGTAAAGTCGGCGCTCTGGTGGAATGGGAAGGAAGTATGACACAATACCGGTGTATATCTGGGTCCTAGCCGATCCTATTGTCTTTGTCATTTCTGCTCCGAGCCGGGACTCGTATCTAGCGTACAGCTTATCGATTTCTTCGGCTGACATTTTATGAATTTTATCCGGAGTGTAGTCTCCAAAGTAATGTTTGGCTTTGCCGCCAACAGCCAACGCCACCAGTTTCTCTCGCTTATCATCAGTGGGGCCTGCCGGCGGCGTGGGGGTACCCCCAGGTACCAACTGTTCGAGCAATTCCTCACACTCCATCTTATAATATAATAAGTAAGATTTAGTTTTAACTATATAATACCCGATGCAGACAAAACACAGAGAAATGAAGGTTAAGTTGCACACGACAAACACTTCAAATATCATAGCTATATGCTTAGCTTTGCTTAGCTTTGCTTAGCTTTGCTTAGCTTTGCTTAGCTTTGCTTAGCTTTGCTTAGCTTTAGCATACTATATATGCTACTGGTTGGTCGGTCTTTAGCACGAGCTTAGCGTGTTTAGTTTCAGCGAGCTGTTTCTTCACCCGTTCCCGTTCTAATTTGCTCATCACATCGTTCTCTCTCAAACACTCCTCGAACGAATCCCTGTCCTTGCAGTGAAATAAGGCCACCCATCGCGTCTGCTCCCTGAGGTCTTTCAACACCGAGTTGAACTTCTGCGTTAGCACCCAGACGCTGTGATTTGCATGCCGGCCGGAGAAGGCCAGGTACGATAGCATGTCTCTCTTTTTTGTTATCTCGCGATTAGCGCTGCAGTCGTCCAGTATAAACAGCGTCGGTTCCCCTTTAAATTTCTCGTGAAGAGCTTTCAACCAGTCCTGCAGGCGTGTTCCAGGGTCGATTTTGTGTACGTCCGGGTCCGTCATCACCCAAGGTCGCGCGTACATTTTATTCATGCTCAGAGTAGGGCACATGATAACGATGTTATCGAACACATCCTTGTAGTAACCCTCCAACATATCCAACACGAAAACGGTCTTCCCACAGCCAGTCTGCCCGCATACTATGGCGCAGTGTGGGTCAGTGGGGAGGTGGGGCAGTGGGGACTGTTTATTGTTGGGGGGTGTGGGGGGGTACCCCCCATCAGTAGATGGCTTGCACGAATCTCCCATTGTCTATATTAAGTTGCACGTCCATAATAACGTACAGATATAATTTCAACTTACCAGCGGGTTGAGCCTTCTTAGTAATCTGGATGGTTATCCCTTCGCTGCCGTTATCTATACGGCGCCCGCTACCGTGCAGTTTATCATCATCTGTGGATCGCATGTTCAACCATAGGGCGTACTTGGTGGTCAGGTATTCACCGATCTGCACGGAGCCGAGGTCCAGGTCCTTTGTTATGTAATCCCCCACTGGTAGCTTTTTTATCTCATCCCACTGCTGGTGTGGTCTCATACCATGACTGAACAGCTGGTTGGGCACGCCCTCGATGGTCACTTCCACCTTTTCAATCTCGGGGTTGAAAAACTTCTCGCTGTCCCTCCGGAATGGATCGTAATACTCCACGGGGACGACCAGGATACCTTTCATCGATCGCGCCGGCACGTTCAGGTTGATATTCCACACAGTGTCGCTCTTATCTCGCACGACTGATCTATGCCTCAGTACGCGATCGTACAGGATAGCCATCTTCCCAGAGTACTGACTTCGAACCTGCCTGGCCAGCTCCGGGCTAGTGACCATGTCGAACTCCAGAGAGATGTTGTCTATGGCATAACTGGCCTCATCACCGTTCGGCGTACGCACTACTTTGCTATAGTCGTTAAACGTGAGCTCGTATTCGAGCCTATCACCCAGCGCGGCCTGGTAAAACGGCGCGTGTCCCGTGAGCAACTCGAAGTCGAGCGGCACGCAGAATCGATTCCCGTATGCTCGAGCGATGGCCTTTTCACCGTCCGATAGCTTGTCTTGCTGTTCTTGCGTGAAGACATACCCTATGCGCGCCCGGGTTGATTTGCTGATGCCCTGGTACACATCATTGACTCGTTCTCTCTCGCTTTTCCAGAGATCCCAGTAGCAGTGAAACACGTCGCTGTCGTCGATGCTCAGCACCTCGTTACCGCTGATCTTGACGGTCGTTTTCTTGATGATAGCTCGCCCCACGTTCCGCACTAGCTCGCGTTTGTCGTTGTCGGAGGTCAACGTGATATTGAACACCAGTCGAACAGTGCCTGGTACAATAAGGTCATTCTCACCAAGGTTTGGAAATCTAACCAGCAGAGTTTGATTCTGGTCTATCTTGCTGGGATTGTTGGTGATGGTCACCGACTGACGCACGGCTCTGGCTCCTAATGGCTCTCTCAATCTTCTGAAAGGATCTAATTTTCTGCCGTACATTATTATATATAAACGAAATATATTTTTAATACTAAATAATGGCTGAAGACATACCTATGGATGTAGACATACCTATGGAGGAGTTGCGGGGCGCTAGTGCCCAGGCATACGATGAGCAGGAGACCTCATTCAGTACTAGCCTACAGCCGGCTGTCGAGCAGGAGACCTCATTCAGTACTAGCCTACAGCCGGCTGTCGAGCAGGAGACCTCATTCTCACCAAGGACCAAACTCGTGAAGGACACCGTCGACGATTATTACTACGCAATTGAAGAAAGAGACAAAATCAAGCCGTTGGGGCGAGACTATACCAAGTTTACCCTCGATAGCAAGGGTAAGCTGCGTTTTTTATATAATAACCAGGAGATCGATCTCATGAAAAAACACACGAGAAAACCGCTTGCTTTATCAACATTGGCCAGTAAATATGATATTGGCTTTGTCCAAGATGAACTAGGTTTCACAGAGTACGGTGGCGCGCGACCTAAGATTCCCCCGAAGGCCCGTCAAGATCTGGAAGTCATCAGGGACGCCACATCGGTTCAAAACATGACTTATGATATTGAAAAGGTGTTGGCTGACTACGAGAACAAGCCCTTCCCGGGCCTCGAAATTACCTTTCGGGAACTGAAGGGGTTGGACCTGTTGATGCAAACCATTCGTGGCCATCTCTGGAAAAGCACGGCCAAAGTGAGTGAGATAGACAACCAAATCGCCTATGAAAAGAAAAAACTCGGTGAAACTGAGGACGAGTCTATTAAAGCCACCATCGAGGAACGAATACGTAATTTGGAAGATGAAAGGCAGGTCTGGTTGGAGACAGCGTCCGGCTACAAAGAAAAGCTTCGATCCCAGGCCAACCGTGTGCGGGAAACCATCAATCAAGTCCTCTACCGAGACACCATGTTAGCAGACAGGATTCGGATATTGTTCCGGGAGCAAGGGATCACCATCGCCAGCATTCTGACTGCATTGGGTTTCATCATATCAACCCTGGTGGTGTCACTGACAGGGGGTACTGTGGTGCCTGCCGGCGGCGGAACCCCAAGTGGCGGTGGGGGTGTTAAAGACTGGATAAAAAAACTCGGGGAAGGCCTAGCTAAACTGGCTGGTAAAGCCGCCGAAGCCCTTCCCGGCATCCTGGGTAGCATCGTCTCGTGGTTGTTGAGCGCTCTGTCTAAAACTGCCATGTGGCTCAGTCAAAACCTGTGGGCAGCCATCGTCGCCGTGGCGGGTCTGGTGTACGTAGCGGCTAAGAAATCTTTAACCAAATAAGTCCCAAAGCTACCCCACCAACCACCAGGGCCGTTTTACTATCAATATGCTGCTGAGCCTGCATATTAGGGTGTGTGGGGGGTACCTCCACATTAACTTTAGACTCCGGGGGTGACGTCACTATACCTGTTTCACGTGGTGGGATGTGTGGGATATAGGTGGTGTTAATATCGGGTTGATACCCAACTTTTGATCCTTCGTGGCTATGACTATTTTGTTGTTATAACCCACCACTTTTTTTACTCTCAGTTGCATATCACTCGGAGCCATGTACAGCCCCACGCCGAACACGTAATTGACTTTCGATCTGGCGTATTCTAACACGTTTTGGTAACGGTCGATGGCCCGCGGGAGATCAACTGGAGAATTGATAGCATCCTCAACGTTGGAAACGAACTGTTTCTGAGCGTCGTAAGCAGTTCCCTTACCGAGGATGTTGGAACGCGTCATCGACTGCGCACCCAACAGTGCCCACACGTACGTTCGAATCGAGTCGTTCAACCTGACTACCCCGGCACGAGTGAATTCTTTCGACTTGTCCAGCATAAACATTTTCCACCCGTCTGCGGTTGACTGCTCCACTTTCTGGATTGTGAAAGCAACACCACCTTCAAAGTCCATACGATCATCCCTCCATTCATTACTCGATAAAGCAAAGTCCTGCCTAAGTATACCTCGTTTCACTAAATCATCACTTGCATCTTTCACTGGTTTTGGTCCATATTTGGTAGGTTTAGGAACAATATCATCTAATGCATGGAAAAAATTCCCAGTACTAAACATTTTTCGTTTCATAAAGTTTGTTAGTAAATCTTTCTTAAATGCTTTTACTGAGAGCCCATCGCTGTAAGGAATACCCAACCCATGATTCAGCCCCGGCAAACGCCAATCCGTCTTCGGGCTTATTTTGAATTCATTGCAAATACATTCGTAGACCCGTCTATCGTACGGGTTGTTTGTTGCGTCCCACGCTTTGTCCTGTGGGAGGGGGGCGCTGATCTCTTTATGGATACGTCTGACCTGGTAGTACACGTGGAACTTGAACACAGACTGACTCAGCGGTCCATGCCGAGTGTCGGTCAATGTCACACCACACCCCGTTGTAGCGCACCACACGGCAAAGTTTAATTGATTCTGCCAGAACTGCATAGGGTTGTTGAACCAAGCGTGGACTGCCTTGATGTTAGTCACCGAAAGCTTATACTTATCAAACACATCTAAAAGCTGGGCATTGAAATACAACTCAGGAGCAACTACGATCTTCATGGGGGAGAAATCTACTTCCAGTTTAGGGTAAAACAACATTTTAAAACTCTTATATAATGAGCATATATACTCTAACATGTACATAACACTGCCAGGAATAACGAGCGGTGAGGCCGTTCAGCTGACGCACGCGATCGATAACGCGTCAGACCAACTCGAAGTCGCACTCTGCGATATCACCTACCTACCGCAATGGACTAACATCAACGCCAGCAACAATAAGCTGTTCGTCAGTGGAACTCGCAGTCAGATAACTGACGGCTACTACAGCGTGTGCTCTCTAAACGACGAGGTCTTCAAACCCCTGGGAGCCGAACTCAAGATGAACGACTCAAACGGTACAGTGGTGTTAATCAACAACGGAAGAAACCCCTTGAGGCTAGGCCGACCATTAGCGAGGATACTCGGTATGTCTCCTGACGAGATAAAACCAACAACAACCGTCACAGGCACGAAGTTACCCGACCTAGTACCGTACCGAGAGCTGTACATTCATCTCGGTCAGGTGAGCACAACGTACAACATTCAAGGAGGTCACCCTTCCACTATATTGAGAGCAGTGCCGGTGAAAACTGAGAAATACAACGACGGTAGAACCGAGTCGTTTTCACCACGGCAGTATAAGAGATTAATCCAGGGCAACATACCTGAGCTGACAATATCGGTGTTAGATATAAATCATAATCCTGTAAATATAGGATACCTCAGCTTAACGCTTCATGTAAAATGACCAGCGCACAAGGGCCCAGAGTGAAAAAATGCGTCAATATCGGGATCTCCGACCTCGGAGACACGCGCGGTTTCGACGCTCCCGGAGTAGATGGTACATCGTACGCCTTTCAACTGAAAAACAACATTTACAAACGCGTTGAAGTCCCCTCCGGTGGAGCCCTAAGTGATATAATAGATACCACAAGAGCAAAAGTCAACACTAAGTACGCCCTTGTCAACACCGGTGATAATAACTGGATAATATACCCATCGTTCGGGGGTAAACTGTTCGACTTAGACGATGTTGAGAGCACTACCATCGTCCAAAACAAACCATATATGCTCGTCTTCACCGAAGATGACAAGTGGGTGTTGTTACCCGATAACGACGACTGGTTTCTCAATATTAGACTCGTCTCTCCCTACGTGTTCACGGATAACAAAGACAACCACCTAAACAAAGTCGTGAACAATGGAACCCTGCTAGTGGCTTACGTCCCAACTCAGAGACGTAGCGTAGTCGTCAACCCACTCAACACTATGGCAGCCCACATGCTATCGAGTAAACTGACCATACAAAACGTGAATTTGCAGTTGGTGTCTGAATTCGAAGGCGTGGTCACTATACTAGAGGATCTACCGGCAAACTCAACACTGATCATCAAAGTCTACCTAGGGGAACCATCGGGGAATGATGTCGAGATAGTGAAGGGGATCAAACTCGGGTGGGTGAAACGACACCAGTATCAAGTTTGCAACGTTTACGTGCGGGTGGGTTCCAACTCCAACACCAGTCTGCAGGGTGTCAACGTGATCGTGGAAAACAAGATATCACTAACCAATATCTTCCTGCCTGCCAACATACACTTCATGGGTATGAAGTTCACCCCTGAACTATTATCAAAAAACCAGTTGGAAATTATATCATAATAGTATAATAATGGCCAGTCATCGTCCCAACACAACGCTTAACGACCTAGGAGATACGGAGGGATTCGATCAGCCTGGTGAGGAAGACACCTTATATATCCTGCACTTCAAAGACAACGTGTACAGACGGGTGTCGTTATCAGATTTTAAAGAGCCCAAATGGAAGATCAACTTAACACTCGCCTCACCTTATATCACAATGGACATAAATCAGTGGATCTCTAAGATTAGTAACAACGGTAGCTGGATCGGGGATTTCATCATTCCGGAGAGGGGATTCATGATGTCTATTAATTCTGTAAATAGTTTAAAGTCTGTAGGAAAAAATAAATTAACATTTAGCAATCGTTTGAGTAATATAAATATTCTTGATATATTCTCCCCTTCCACACTCATCATAGAAGTCTTCTTTTATTTAAGCACTGAAAACAACTCAAGAGTACAACAAATTGTACCCGGGGTGTCAATACACTGGTATGACGAACACATAGGTCAACATTGTCGTATTGTTATACAACGGGATACCCCGGGTCATATAAACCGCTTAATAAGTCTCAGTGGGGTTTTTATTACAACAGGAAAGTCTATTAACCTCTCACCTATTACCCTGAATAGTGGTATAGACCTTATAGAATTCAAATTCACTTATGGACTATTAACTGAAACCCAATTAAAATATCTTTCATAATATATATTATAGGATGGGTCTGTACCCAGTCGTAGAGGAAGTAGCGAAGACGTTGGAAACCGTAGATGGGTTCCACTTGAGGCAGTTATGTGATGTGAAACGTCAACTAGAACAAGACCGTGACACGCGGAAAGCACTATGTAAGAAGTACAATAGAGCTTTCAATATCGTGGACGGGGCTGACACTACCCTTATGGCAACCAGCATGGGACTAGGGGCGGCAGGCGTTGGGTTGTTGGCTACCATCGTGGCTGCACCTATAGTGCTAGGTATTGAAATAACGGCAGGGGTGGCAGGGTTAGCAGGGTTGGCGCTTAAGTTATTATCACGCAGACTGCATCGTAAGGCATTGAAACACGACGAGATCAGGGTTCTGGCCGAAGCAAAGCTCAACACAGTGAGTGATCGTATTTCCACGGCACTCTCTGATAGTAAGATCTCAGAAGAGGAGTTTCGTTCAATCCTCTCTGAACTCACAAAATATAACGGAATGAAACAAGATATTCGGTCCAAGTCTCGTAAGTCTGCTATCAGCGAGGACGAGAAAAAAAAGTACATAGAACAGTGGATACAAAAAGCCCAGCAAGCCTTTATTATGAACACCAAAGAGATCATAGGCGGTTCACGTTAAACTGTTTCATCGATATAAACGTGACATAGGCATAGTAATTACCGCCAACTTTTTTGTAGTAGGGGTAATAGTAGCAAGAGCTAAGGTCCCAACCAAAGCCTTATTTACTAAATAAGGCTTTGTAGAGACTTTTTTTAAAAGTGGTCCAGAACCCCCATTGTATATACTACTCTTTTCTAACCCTTATACTCTGAACATAGATTTACAGTACCTGTATTCAGTTTCTCTGTGAAAATGGGGTGATGTGACTGGATAGTCGTTACTTGTTTTCTTGTCCCACCGTAGACCTGTGTTTTATTCCTCACAGTGATACATTGGTGGCTGTATGTGGTCACGATCAGTTGAAGTTAACCAGTGATAGGTGCACTCAGTGCTCAGATGGGGGACCTGCAGCTTGACTCCTGAGTGTTTCTAGGACTTCAGTCCTGCCCCACAACGAAGAACATAACACATGTAGTCTCACCATAGGCAAGTGAGTGTGTTCACATTGCCTCGGTTGACCCAGCAGAAAATGGGTACCCAGTGGGATAAGTCACATGACTATAACCTTCTAGCGCCTAGCAGGCAGCTTGGGTTATCCGAGGTAATAATATGCCTGCTTTGACTGTTAGTGCTATGAGCTTTCACCTTGCGAATGGTGTTAGGTGCAATATAAATGCACATATTATTATTATTAAGCCCATTTCCTGTATCCCCTGCTGTGATATTGCTGTAATATTACAAAAGTGGCACAAAACAGAACTAACTTTGTGAAACTGCCTTTACCTGTTGATGTGTGGTTGTGACTTCCTGAATAGATGGCATCCAATCCAAGTCAGTCTTGATCGTGACCTAAATCTCTACTAACAATATGCATGTTACAGTCAAACTGTCAAACCAGTCATTTGATCAAATAACTAAAATTTTCAACCAGTCATTTGGCATGGTCTGTAGCTCTTGTTTGAGCTCTTCATTTGTGGCAAAGTACTGTAGTTCAGAGATGAACACCTTCATTAGCTCCTCATACAGCTTCTGTGTGAATGTCTTAGTGATTGAATCACCCATAACTGAATGTTTTGATGTGTGAAGCATTGGGAGAAAACCCCCACAGTGTGTAAACTAGTGTGTAAAATGAAACCAGTAAATCTCAAATAGGATCAAACAAATTGAATCAGTTATGACAACCATCAAAACTAATACCTTGCATTTGATGGATTGACTAAAAGTCTTCAGGCAGTCAGACGAGATAGAACGCCAATTCTTTTTACCAGATGGCTGAAATTTTAGTCTTTTGATCAAATGACTGAAAGTTTCAATCATTTGGTGAAATGACTGGTTGACAGTTTGACTGTGATATATGTATGTCACGTTCTGTTTGTTGTAAAGCAAACATGTTCAAATTGGTGGAGTTTGTGGTTACAGTACCTAGGCTGCTTGATTAGGGATAGAGTCTTTTTCAATGTAAATTGATACATTAGTGCTCATATTGTCAAACATTGGTTTGGCTGTACCAGATTTTGTTTGGGGATACTGTGATATAGCAGGAATATTACGAAATATTTCATTAAACAACAATCAATGTCTATCACTAAAGACAATTTTAGTGTCTGATTTTAATCTTTGATTTTAATGATTTTAATCTCTGTTTTTGTGGTTTTAAAAAATACCTGGGAACACATGATTTACCCTCTTCATAACTTGTTTTTTCAGGTCTGGTTGAGGAACTTGAAAAAGCGATCAGGGATAAAAGGCTTGGTAGAGTTGTGTCCCCTTATGAAGCACACAAGCGGATAAAGGACCTTTACACATGGCGCAATGTTGCAAAGAGAACAGAGGTTGTGTACAATGCAGTCAGCCAGAAACCAACACGAGACCTTCCTGATCGACTTTTGAGGTTAACAACCAGTACCTTTCCTAATTTTCATCGTTACTGATCAAATAAACTCATATTATTGACCCAATCAGTTTTGCATATTTGCCCTTTAGTAAATAGCTGACTTAAAATATTGTTGATGTGGTAGCCTTGTGTTTTGTTTGCTTCCTCATGATTGATTCCCGACACGGTACATTTTAGGGCTGCAGCAAATTCACTATGTGGCAAGTATATGTTCATGAATAGTGGGTAACGAACATGAATTATTATTCATCAATACAACACTGTAGTGAAGTGATTGATGCACAATAAGGTACGCCCATGTTGAATGTTAATTTGTCATAGTAATAACCAGTGATCTGACATGACTAATAGTTATAGTGCACAGTACTATGTGCAGCCATTGCAAACTAACGTGACTTGCATTACTGCAAGGCTTATGCATACTCCATTCTTGCATACCTCACTTTGACAAAAGGACATAAGGGGTCAAGTGAAACATGCTCCATTATAAAATGTAAATAGTCATTCATATTCAGTTCTGGAGAATACGAATAACGAATTGAATTCATGAAGGACTACAGTTCAAATCACCAAATATCCGAGTGTATTGTAGCAGTCTCAGTACCTTTGTGCGTCTGCAGAATGATTTTGGTGAAATATAACACCCTACTTGTGTCAGAAAGTTGATTTAGAACTGTTTCACTTCAGATACTACCAGTGTGGCCCACTGTCAGGGAAGCTGTTTGTGATTGCTGCTGTCCTGAATGTAGCAGTCTTGTGGATTCTACAGTTGTTGTGGCCTGATAATGTAAGTGTTAGCATGAATTACAGATTTAGTATGTGGAAAGACTGTTGAAACATGTTCTTTTGTGATAACTTGGCTCTCGACTGGACCAAAGGTTGTTACTCTATGTGCAGCATAAAATAATTCTGAATGAAAATCACATTTGTCCATCAACAAGTGTTAATTATGTTATCGTTACAAATGTTTCTAGCACTAGGACCAACACTAGTAAATAATGAACGATCTGTTTTATGAACTAAGTTTTCTACATTTCAGACAATAGGAAGTGCTCCTGTATTGTCCACACCTGTTCCCTGGAAGAAGACAAGAAGATGACATCGCAACCCATCACAGTAATATTTAAGTGTACATATAACGTATTACATCAGGATTTTTGACAATCTGGGTTTAGCAACATGTGGTAGTCAAATAATCAAACCATTGTCAGTGCTACACCCTGGCACATCTGCCTTCATGAACTCCAGATGCATGTCATTTGGTATATAAGCATTTATTGCAAATATATATATATGTTCATGGATTTGTTTCATTAAATAAATTCATACTTTCCTATGTGTATATTTTTGCACTCTCTTTTGTTGCTTTTTAAAAGAAAAATGTGAATAATATACTAAAAAATAGGACATATTGTGTACTTGGAGAGATCATATAGTGTTAACTTCAATTCATAACGAAGCTTTTAACCGAAAATACCAGGAAAAAACTGCAATATATGTTAAATGATACATTTAGTGTCTTTTTATCACATTACATGCCGGGGGATGTAGTTGACGCCTTGTTCGTCTGTGCGTCTGTAATCATTTTGTTTCCAGAGCATAACTCTAAAACTGTTCAATGTTTTTAGACCAAAATTGATAGATTCAGTAATCTGAACCTATGGTTATGCCTTTTGCTATTTACAGATTTTTGGCATTGTTATTATCCCCCCTGGCATGTAATGCAGGAGGATATAGTCGACGCCTCGTGTCTGTCCGTCCGTCCATCCATCCATATGCATTTTGTTTCTGGAGCATAATTCAAAAACAGTTCAATATTTTTATACAAAAACTGATGGATATAGTATACCTTTTGCTATTCTTGGTATTTTTATTTTTTTGGTTTTTCCATGGAACATTTTGGTGTTAGTCTAATGGTGGGGCAGGCTTCAATTCCGGAGCAGAACTAAAAAAACGTCCAATATTTTTTTTTTTTGCAAAACTTGGTAGATATATCAATCAGAACCTAATGTGGTGTCTTTTGCTATGTACAGGTATTTTGTGATATATTGTTTTCTCGGTTTCCATGAAAACGTTTCGGACTTTGTCTCGAAAGTGAGAGGTGTGTTTCGTTTCCGGAGCAGAACTCAAAAACTTCTTAATATCTGTCAGTAAAACTTGGTAGATAGGTGAGCCAGACCCCAAGTGGTGCCTTTTGCAATCTACAGGTTTTTGTGATTTATTATTTTCTTGGTTTCCATGGAAACATTTCGGACTTAGTCTCAAAATGGAGGGATGGGCTTCATTTGCGGAGCAGAACTCAAAAAACGTTCAATATTTTTCTGCAAAACTTGGTAGATATATCAACCAGAACCTAAAGTGGTTTGCTATTTACAGGTTTTTGTGATTTATCTTCACAGTTTCCATAGAAACGATTCTGACGAAATCTCAAAATGGAGGGAGGGGCTTCATTTCTGGAGCACAACTCGAAAACTTTCAGCAAAACAGATATGTGAGACAGACCACAAAGTGGTGCCTTTTGCTATTTACAAAGTTTCAGCATTTCTATTTTTCCCAGTTTCCATGGAAACAATTTGGACTTAGTCGCAAAAGGGAGGGATTGGCTTCGTTTCCGGAGCTCAACTTGAAAACCATTTGATATCTTTCAGCAGATCGATCTTGGCAGATACATGAGACAGATCTTGAAGTGGTTCCTTTTGCTGTTTACAGATATATGGCATTAATATTTTTCATGAATTGGACGGAAACAATTTATACTTAGTCTAAAAAAAGAACATTAAGTATCTGTCAAATGATTTGTCCGTTCAAATATGTGGGGGGCCGGGGGATATGTCATCTTCTGATGCTCTTGTTGTTCATCTCATCAATACCCATGAAAATGGATCAGAAGCATATGCAGTACGTGTGGTCTCACCTCAGGCAAGCGAGTTTGTTGCCTCAAAATTGGTTCTGTTCACCCTGCAGATAATGGGTACCCAGTTGGATAGTCATGTGACTATAACCTTCTATCACCTAACAGGCAGCTTGGGTTATCTGGGATAATAAGGTTCAGGAATTCTGATTAAGCGCTGCCAGCAATCAGCAGGTGTTTGGAGACTGTTCTCAACAGTAGATGACGTATTAAGTATTATTATTGATCTGCATAAACCCATGCTTATTGACTGGGATCAGGTGATGAGGATCAGACTTGGTTGACATGTCATTGTGTCCCAGTTGCGCAGATTGATGCACATGCTTTTGACCTGGTCCAGATTCCATTACTTACAGACATCTGCCATATAGCTAGAATATTGCTGAGTGGGACGTTATAAACTCACTCATCTCATCAAGCAAAGTTTAAAATATTGATCATTTGATTCAGAGAGTGTGTATTTCATCAATATAGTGTTCATTAAAAGTAAGTATCACACTGAAGAATAAAAGCCTGTGAGAGAAAGGATGTTAAACATTCCTGAAACAAGTACAAATAAAATACAAATTTTAAGTATTTTATTTCAGCTTGACATCTTTACAGTGAGCAGTTCTTGGTTACAACCCCACCATAGATTTCCTTAACAAAAATAACTCATGCAATTAACAGGAACTAGTTCTTCACAATAAATACTTGATAAATAAAGGCACTCATGAAAATAGGGAAAATATTCAATCTGAGAGAGACTACATCCTTTGTGGTTAATAGTTCATAGATAGTGTATAAGTTATTAGTAATCTGTCTCAAACTGAATACTTGGCCCCAAAACTCTGCAGTTTATGTATGTTCACATAAAAATATTTGACATGACATCCTGTGTGGGCCTTTATATGTCTAAGAAAAAATCTATTCATCAGAAGAAGTTACTACATCAAGGCTGAGCGTCTAATCCTAATGACTGTAGAAATGACAAAATGAGATTCTTGTTTTGATAAAGTGTCCACCTAGTATTTTCTTAAATGTTAACCAGCTAAACATGCAAAAATCACTGGTGTCTGCAAGCCAGAAATAGTATTTAGGGATTACACTTTGTAGATTGTACCTCATCTGACTGGGTCTTAAGCTATGTTTACTAGAATGAGCTTTCAAATTTGGAGACAAGTACTGTAACCAGAAGCCAGCATATCAACTATAGCGTCTTTATCCAAGCATCAAATTTCAAAGATTTACTTCACAGAAACCAAGAGCTTATGGTTCGAGGTTCAATCTGTAATGATGAAGATGTTAATGAAAATGCCTTATCTTCAGTATCAAGTACCTAAGTCTTCTGAACATATTCATGATGGTTTCAATGTAACAGGTACAAATACATATCAATCAGAATCTTTGTCTGATTTACAAACATAACTTACCAGTTGAATGGAATTTTTACATATTTCACTAATGTAACATTTCCAGCGGCATCAGGTGAAAGATAAAAATTGTTTTAGCTTGAAACCTACACAATACAAATTCCACTGTTAAAGTACCTTTTGTTGCAAAAAGTAATATCCAAGAACTAATGTATATATGCTTGACACCCACACAATTTCAACTTTCTTGAGACAGTATCAGACTATGAGATGCCCAGAAATGCAATGGTGTAATTGTTCGTTGAAGGAACTTCTTGCTTTTCCTGAATGTCAGCAGGGAAAAGATTTGAAGTGACATACACATTTCATGAGAACCACTTCAACAGACCATAATGTCAACAATTTTCAACAAGAAATTCAACAATATCCTTTACACCATCACAGTCATTGCTTAGACACAGAATTCACAGGGAATTCACGAAACCATTGACACACTGGTCAACATAACAATACATAAGAGAACAAATCTTGAAGGAAATCATGACGTCTTCGGGATCACCCACAGAACTCTGGCACAAGTGACAGAAAGTCTTCAGCAACATCCAACTCTTTATGACTTTATTTGAACTCGTGTTTCGACAATGAAGCAGCCATTGACTGGTCAGGGAGAGGCTTTGTGTAGCCTTCCTTACCCAGGAGCCAATATGTAGTCATCACTCCCTTGCCCTGTAAGAGGGAATAATTTTCAGAAAAATAATAATAATAATAAATCATAATAATACATTTATTTTTATCTATAAAACATTACCATAATAACCACTCACTGACCACATCTCAAATATGACATGTGACTGAGTTTGGTTTTAGGGCAGGGGGACACCAGAAAAGAGCTTAACAGAATGTGAGGATTCGAACCTAGGTCTTTGGTGTGACGAGCCAACACTTTAACCACTAGGCTACCCCACTGCTGCTCATAATAACAACGATGATGGTAAGTCTGTTTCTGAGGCACCATTATCTATAAACTATGATTTTTTTCATAGCGCCTAAATAAAGTAGCATAGTTTAATTTTATTGCTTGCTCAAAAACCTATTAAATTCTGTTTGATCATAGTCTTATCAAGGATGCATTCAAATTTAAGGCTGAACTGCAAAGCTAAGACTTTTTAAGACTACTAAAACATTAATAAGAGGATACTGTCTGTCATCTCAAAATATTTTCAGCCACTTTTCTTCATCATTTTCTTTGACACAGAAAACAGTCTCATTCTGGGTTTATTGTTTCCCCCACATGGCCATTAATTATTTTGAGCAGAGTCAAGTAACAATTAACACTGCCCACCCAGCAAAAAATTATTGGTGACTGCTTAAGTTTGGACCCCAAAGATAAAAAATCAAGCTGATCTGTTCTTCAATACATTTTGTGTTTGCACGAGAGTACCTTGACTTCGCGCTCTCCTCTACAGTCCAATTTGTAGCCACCAAGTATCATGAGAATATCTGCTGTCTTCGAACTCATGTGGATCTTCAAGGCTGGAAAAAAACATACAATGTCAAAACTGACATATTGATTTCTTTGTTTCACAGCTCCAAACATTGAGGACCAGTTGTTTTCTGCCTAACTTGAGAGTTAACTTACATAATCCATTAGTCTGCAATAAGCATCTGACAAGCTGCATATCCCTGCTAATGTTGACAGATCACAACAACTAAAGGAGATTCAGAGGTCTCATTTGGTAACATACATTTTCATAATACAAAACAGGTCTTGCTTATGTTAACTACTGGTTTATCTCGATGAGGCTCAATCATTTTCTCAACACTATCATGGAGATGCAATACTGCTCAAAGCAGCATCAAAATAAGTACAAAACCTCTAAAAGAGAGGAACAATGATCGGTAGAAACAATAGTCTACATAACTGATAATATTTATATTTATTCATGCTAGATCGCCTATACTGTCTATTGGATAAAGGGGTCTCTCCCTGCAGAGTGGAAAGTTGTTTGTTAAATTCCAGGCTGACGCCTATCAAAAGGTATAATGTTCACTCTCAATACTGTATTAATGGGGAGTGACCTTGAGCTGTAGTCTGGTGTGACTGGCACCATAAACCCAGCCATCGTCTAAAGAAGTATGAGCACATGCTGACAATCCACACGTGGACTGATCCATTCATGTCAATATGCTAAGAGTGTAAGTTGCATGATGTTTGTTGAAGATGCTGACATTAATGTTTTCTTTTTCACAGTTGAAAAAACGTAGCTGATGATGTTCTTCACTGCTTATGGATTATGCATGACATTTGAAAATTTGATAAACAAATAACTCTTATTAAATAAATGAAATATATTAATGATAAGAATAACATATGTATAAACCATCCTCATTATAAGCAAATAACTAAAACCAAAACTGACTCTTTTTCTCTATCCTTCTTCTGCCCAACTCACCCATTGAACTAGACTCCATTCTAGATGCTGTGTTGACTGTGTCACCAAACAAACAATACCTGGGCATCTTGAGACCAACCACACCAGCCACAGCAGGACCTGAGGATTTCAAACCAAACATCCTGTTTTATGTACAGTCAGATATATAGTATATTGTTGCATGAATTCTTGTAAGGTACTGTGTCTATGTGTAAAATGTTATAGAGGAACTATTCATATCATGCTAACCTAAAGCTACCATCCCAAGATATCTCGGTAGACCTGTACCAGTTGAGGGATCACATTTCATAATATTCATCTGAAGCACTGAGAAGAGGAAGATATTCATGTCATTGCCCTGTTGTTTAAAATTGCAAAAAGTTACTGAAAATTGAAAAAATTCTGCAAATGATGCAAGCACAATGGACTGTCAAATGTAAGTAAGCAATCATTGTCATTATGGTGACATAATCCCCTGATACAAATTATCAAATCAGACTTCAAAAGTAATGATGGTTTAATCTGAAGTTAAATTTCAACAAAAACATGACCAGTCAACCCTCTCTTGATATCTTACTCTTTAGTTGTTCAAAGACAGAAATATTTTCAAGACTGACTTTGACCTTGTCAGAGTGTATGAAATATGCAAAAACAGTCATGAAGAAATTAGTTTTTTGATGAACATTCAAGGAAAGTGTTGAAAGTCGATGAAGAAAATCCAGAGAACTGTTTGCATGGTTAACATGCTGATTTTTTCAGTGTCATTGCGACCTTGAAAATTAAGTGAAGGTCACGAAAATCGACGGGGCCTTGCTCCTTTCCTAGATAAAGCTTGTTGTCATATGTGAAGGAAGTTCAGTGAATGGTTCTTGAGATATCCATCTTAACATACAGGTTAACATGCTGAAATCTTCAGAGTTGCCCTTGTCCTTGAAAATTATGTGAATGTCTCCCAAATCAAGTGGGCCCTGCGTCTTTCCTAGATAAAGTTTGGTGTTGAATATGAAGAAAATCCAGTCAACGGTTAACAAGAAGGTTAACATGCTGAAATGTTCTGTCACCATGACCTTGAAAATTATGTAAAGGTCACCCAAATCAGCTGGGCCCTGTGCCTTCCCTAGATAAAGCTTGGTGCTGAATATAAGAAAATCTAGTGAACAGTTCTTGTGATATCTCGCTGACATGGGTAAAAAATTGAAGGCCACATGCAACCTTGAAATGAAGGTCAAGGTCACCAAACCTGACTGTGAGCTTTTGTACACTGTGATGAACCTATGTACCATATATGAAAGAATCTAGTCAACAGTTCTTAAGATATTCCAATTCGTACAGACATACATGTGGATAACAAGAGAGAACTAGTTGTCATCAATGTCTTCCCAATGGCTGTTATTCTAAAGGCCAAAGTCTTCAGCAAAAATAAGTATAATTCCTAGAATGGAAAGATTTGTTGTTCAGTCATAGCTACTGTCTATATGACAAGGTGACTTCTGTTTCACCAACCGAGATATTAAGGAGATTTAATGTTTAGATTGGAAATGTGACGTTTAAATTCAACGAAGATAAAGGTGCCTCTAAATTCTGAAAAAATAAGAACTTAAGAGAAAAAATGTTAATTTTGAATTAAATAATGATTCTGCCAATCTGTCTGCCGAGAGCAATTACTCTAAATCAAAGATAAATTTATGGCATGATAATATGTTACAATGATGGAATTCCAGAGTGATAACTTTAAAAAATGTCATCAGTGATGAAACAAAAAAGCATTGAACTCATGAGGTGCTTGTCATGTTTTAGAGCTTCTGTTCAAGAAAACATAGAGACAGGACATTTTGATCATAAAGTATCCTTGTTTTGTTTTATTTTTGTAATACTGGATAACAAATGCATTTCTAATCAGGGCATCGCTATGAAAAGCAATGGAATTTTACAGCTGAATATTTTACAAACCAGAGTGCATCCCCACACGGAGCTGTAGTATTTCATCAGGCATGTGTCGTATCTTGAAGCCAATCATAGAGGACAGTAGGTCAAGACTCATTGTTGCAATTTCTCCTGCATGGAGATTGCCATTCCTGATTGGCAAGCCACTCACTACCATGTCTGGAGGAAGCAAAATACTTTCACATTTATTTATCCCTCACAACATCAAAACAAAATACTGCATGATCAAGTCATACTGCAGTGCACTCAACATTCACAACATAAATATTTGCCGATAAATTATTTGATCAAAACTACCAAGTGTTTTCACTCAAAGTAAAATAAACTCTACATAAATTCTTACACAATAAACATGCTTGTCTGTAGAATAACAGCTACGGCAATACCCGAAAAATTGTTTTTATCATACAGCGGAGTTATAACATCAGTGACTGTTTAACACCACGGTTAGGTACAATCCACCTATATCCTAATGGTGTATGTAAACCTTGACCAGGAAATCCAGGCAAAACTGATCTTCAGGGCATGATACCAACAATCAGCAATGTCACACTCCTCAGGAAAAATCATTTTCTTAAAACCTGGACTTACACTGTTACTTCCTTGCTAATGAATACATGTTAGAATGATATATCTCTAAATGAAGGTAAAGTATACAGTGTTCAGACTAGTGCCATTTATATTTGGACACTTGACATAATTTCCATAGATTTACATGTCATTTAAGCGAGTGCAAGATAGATTTTTGTAAAATTTGACTGGCAAATGTGAAATCATCTTTGCTCTGTGCACATAATTTCAGTTCAATTTTCTAACCACTATTTACCCAAATGCATCGCATTTATGAACTTACTTATGGTTCCACAATGCACAATCCCACAGGGTGCCATGTTAAAGGAGTTCACGGCGCTGTACATTTTGATTAAATTGTTGCCATTCAATAAATAGTCACCGGAAAATATAACAGAAATTATGCAATTGTAGGTAGGATGATTCCTCACAAATGTACGAAATGTGACATGGATGTTACGTA
Organism: Haliotis asinina; assembly: GCF_037392515.1. Taxonomy (NCBI): domain Eukaryota; kingdom Metazoa; phylum Mollusca; class Gastropoda; order Lepetellida; family Haliotidae; genus Haliotis; species Haliotis asinina. Next base: position 9,928,923 of record NC_090295.1, on the reverse strand, counting down.
AATTGAATTATTGAAATTCATTTATGCTACACTGAATTAATATGTACGTCAATGCAAATTGCGTCAAGTGTCGGAATATAACTGTAAATATAGCAATACTGTAAAGTCTAAACTTACATGCATCTCCAATTGTTTCCACTTTGTATACATCATAGTTGTCCAGAATAGCATCGAATGTTGTGTACAAATCATTCAGCAAGTCTACAACTTGTAGGGGAGTACTGTTTCTTGCAATGGCCGTGAAACCCACAATGTCACTGAAAAAGGTAATGAGCATACCCAGTGTAAAAACACATTATCAAACTCCATTTGTGAGTGTGAGTGAAAGTGCATGTATGATAATGTGCCTGTGTTTTATGACTCTGTGATATTAATATTTAAACAGATATAATCTGGACCAGACAATCTAGTCACACACTATCAATCAGGTCACTGAAACTGACAACTCAATCCACTACACACTGCTTAGTAATATGGCCATCATCGGTGACTGAGGCTAAATTGCAACAAAGAAACTAAAAAGAAGTTAACAAACAGACCTTCTCATTTATTAAATATATGAAGAGGCCAAAATTACTCTTGCAAAAATCATGTTTGTTGTTTAACATGGCCCCTATATTCCAGATGTATGTGGGTGGTATGTACATAACTCTGACTGGGCCAGACAAATTAGTGATCAACATCTGAAATAATCCATTGCTTTACATCCTACATAACTAGGTTGCTGTGGAAATATTAGAGACAAGAATTGATTTGTAAAGAATTATGACAAAAATAAGATACCTGAAGAAAATGGTGACACATTCAAAACTCTCCGGGTCAACTTTTCGACCATGTTTGAGATCCTCTACAACCTTCTTGGGCAACATCTGACTGACAAGTTGCTCTGTTTTGGCTTTCTCTACCTGCAGCTCCTTTGTTCTTTCAGCCACGATTGCTTCCAGATTACTTGAGTATTTCTCAAGCTGAAAAAGTCCATATGCATTGCTCAGGCATCTATTTTCTCTAAGTAGGACTGGAAATGAGGCCTTATTGAGGGTGTTGTTATACCAACAAAGCAATACTGCCTAAGGTATCTTCCCATAGGACAGACCTTCCAAAAAACAGACCGCATGAAACAATACATTCTATGGTGGGCTGCATAAAACTTAATTAAGCTGTACCCTTGAAAATAATATGTGCCCATATAACAAAGACAACATTAGACTTAGAAAGGGTTATACAACCTCTCACCATGTGAGAAGAAAAAGTTATTTTGTGTGCTCATATATTTCGAAAATGTTTTCGATAATATATGGAGAAATGAGCAGAGTCATAAATTTGCAATCTGTAATGCTCACGAAGAAAATATTGATGAATATGAATACCAGGGTGTCTTATATAATAAGAAATGTACCGTCACGTCAGCAAGAAGATCTTTATTTGAGAGTGAGTGAGTTTAGTTTTACGCCACTCAGCAAAATTCCAGCTATATGGCAGCGGTCTGTATATAATCAAGTCTGGACCAGACAATCCAGTGGTCAACAACATGAGCATCGATCTACACAATTGGGAACAAATGACGTGTCAACCAAGTCGGTGAGCCTGACCACTCGATCCCGTTAGTCGTTTCTTACGACAAGCATAGTCGCCTTTTGTGGCAAGCATGGGTTGCTGAAGGCCTGTTCTACCCAGGGACCTTCACAGGTCTTTATTTGAGAAGGCTCTTAAAGCTATGAACTATATTTTATCAAAAGCTATATGTTTTAGTTTTAAATTATCTATCGCCAGCCAGCTGAAGTTGTTTGAGGCTACTGTGATTCCAATCTTTGCATATGGAGCTGAAATATGGGGCTTTGAAAATTTAAGCATCACTGAAAATGTTCATTTAATGCTTTTAAGAAAACTACTTCATGTAAAGATATCTACCCTTTAGTACAATCTACTTACCATGTTTACAAGATTGTCTATGAGTTCACCCTTGACAGGATGAATTTCATTCAACCTTATCAACATTTCCTTGAACACTGGTCTTGATTCTGGATTTTGATGAAACCCAGCTTCTAACATCTGAAACAGAATACAAACATGACTTTCCTGACACTAAATGTCTATTGAAAAACCTCTCTCTGGGCTCAAATTATGTAATTTTTGGAAATTGATATTTTATACTTACCCTGATTCATGCTTATTTGCTTACCTCCTCCCTCTATGCGAAGATAGTGGAACGCATGAAATCCACTGAAGTCTCTTCCTTCGAAGCGGACGTATAGACAGTCACATACAGGAAGCCTCCCTGTTGTCCGCCACATCGGTCACATGATGTGCATCACTCTCTCAGTAATTCCATAAGCCTGATGTGAGAACTACAGAGAACCCAACATGTCTGAGTGGGGTGGTAGGGAGGGCCTGATGTCATGAGTCAGGGTAAGTATAAAATATCAATTACATTCAGACAATTACATATTTTTCCCTATCCTGACTCATGCTTATTTGCTGACAGAATCTGACAGAATTAGCGGTGGATCAGACCACAGTGGATTCTGTTGGCTGCCATGTGAGTATGTCCAGTTTTTCCCCACCTTCAGGATCTGTAATGGTGGTAATTCGGTAGTGTTCTTCCAATATTCATCCTTGAAACGGGGAGGGGGAAGAGATCACATCCAGTCGAACTTCTCATCTTGTGAAGCGATCGCTGACTTGAACATGATGATATAGAGATCAGCTAGCATCTTTCTAGTGTCTAATTCAACTATATGTCAATATTCCTATCTTTATAACAAGTACCAGGTCATTATCACTCATGCTAGTCTCTTCGAGACGTGCGCATGGACTCGCAACATTTTCACTCTGCTGAGTGTGTTGGTTTTGGTCTCAACAAGTCATGTGACAAAGAGTGAGATTTTAGATATACTAGTTTCTTCCTCCAACTAGCTATCTATAGCTTTCCTCATGATGTCTTCGTCATAGAGTTGCGACTCTTCTTCATGTACAAGTAACTCCTTTAGAAGTACATGGTCATCATCACTCTTGATAAAGAGGGGTGAGTGTAACTCAGTGCCTTTGTGGAAATGGCCCAAACTGGTGAATGTGACATCCTCAGTGGTGATGTCTCATTGGCAAACACCGAGGATGATCTCCAAAGGCAGCCTTCAATTATTGCTGTAAGCGGGTTACTTCCATGTAGAGTGGGTGTCGACACCAAGTCCTGCTGTCTTGTAGGCCCTTACTCTAAAGGCTGTCATCCACACTGATATTGTGTCACTGGATCCTTCCGTATGTGTCTCAGTAGTTAGTGGGATGAATAGGCCCTTCAAGTTTGTCTCCTTGGCTTAGTTCGCTAAAGATATATTTTTAATGCTCTGACTGGGCAAAATGATAAAATCTTGTGTATCATGTGGCCTGTGGACTGTCGATAAGCCAGGATGTGGAACTGTCATACCGGTCTTCCAGATGGTTGATTGTTTGGCGATTAAATCCCATTGCAGTGCACAATCTCACGATGACCGTTGTCAAATCATGCATACCTGAAGTTCAGAGCATGTATTTCTTTCAGATGTGCTGCCGCTGTTAGGGCAAGTAGAAACAACATTTTCTTTGTCAACAGTTCAGGTCGTCCAATATAGAGACTCGCAAATGTCACTGTGAGATGTTGGAGTACAACACTCACGTCCCAAGCTGGTGCCTTAAATCTGCATTGTTGGACCTCCAGCTTTAACAAGTGTAGCAGGGCGAGTAATTCTGGCACTTTCATCAGCTTGATACCAGATTACATGGTGATGATGAAGCGGAGTGCTGCTAAGAAGGTTGATGTTGCAGAACCTTTAAATCCTCCAGAATGCCGGAGGTGACACAAGTAGTCCACTACATGAAGACTTGATGGCTTTCGTTGGAGTGAAGCCCTTCCACTTGGTGTATGTCTCAAATCACATCCATTTATCATCATATAAGGTGCAAGTAGATCTACGTAGAGCTAAGGTGACTGCCTTCACTGCTCTAGCGGAATATCCTCGATGTTTCAAGCAGGCTTATATACAATCAGTGCATGTACTAGGAACGATGTCTGATTGCCAGGTGCTTGTTTGGTTTGTGGATGGACAAGTAGGTTCTTCCATTCTGGGAGTCTCAGGCATGGTTGTCCTAGTTCCTCATTGACAACTGGGAACTATTTTCTCACTGGCCAGTAGGTGCAACCAAGTTATTTGCAGCATCATTGGCTAGTTAATCTTTTTGATGAATTCCAGTAGTACGACTGGAGGTGGGAACGCAACCATTCATTTCCTCCCATGAGATGCTGAGAGCAACTGTTGTCCATCCAGTACTTAAGATACAAAAGTTGGTATCTGTTGAAGCTGGTGGCAAATAGGTGGTGATTCGAATGTCTGAATGATGAGTTGAAACGCCTCCTGTGGCACGCGTTTACGCAGAGATTCAAGATATCGACAATGTTGAAGAGTTGAAAATTAGCTGTATCAGCATGTGAGATCATTTTGAAGCTTGCATGTTTATGTAGAATGCTGCTGTGGAATTGTCGGTGTGGACAATCAGTAGTTTGTTCCTCAAGGCTGTCGACCAGTGTTGTACTGCATTGATTACTATTTTCGTCGCCAGGTAGTTGATATGCAGAGTGCGTTCATTGCTCGACCAATTTCCTGCTGCAACCTCATTGTCTAGGTGGGCACCCCAACCTTGTACTGACACATGAACATAGAGATGACTGTTGCAATTCATATCTGTCAGATAAGTCTCTGTGCAAAGTTGTAATGGGCATTGTTGTAGTCTTTCCCTTCAGGTCAAATGCTGCACTGACATGAGTAGACATGAGCAGATGATACTTGTGGTATCATGGCTGGAATCTTTTTTCAGAACTTTCGTGTTGCAAAGACTCTTCTTCCCCAGAATGAAAAACTTGCATCAGATCCAAGTCTGACTTCATCAATAATGCCGCTGTAGACTGCTATCTGGGTTGTAAATCATGTCTTTCCAATGATGGAAGGATTGTTTACATCTGTAGACAACTTCCTGACACTTGCAGCATTCTGAGCAAGGCATTGTACTTGAAAGACTAATCAGATTCCAGATGTGACGTCACCGGGGTTGCAACCAAATGATCATTGTGAAATTTTGTGCAGTCGGTGATTCCCTCACTAGCATTTGGGCTTGTTTCGGACATACACGAGTGAGTATATGTATAGCTGACTGAGTAGAAGCACGCAGAACCTTCTGCCACTTAATACTGACGTAGGTAGACTGTCCTTTTGTCGTTCAGCTGAAGATTATACAGATGTTCAGCTGTTATCTTATACAGATGTTGCGAAGCAATTCTCATGCTTCCCTACGTTGGTACAGGTTGACTCGTAACCGGGTTCCATGAAGCGTCGAAATAACCTTGTTGAATTCCTCGCTGCTCATGCACAACAACTTGATGTTAGTGGCAGATGCTTGAAGATGGATTGTTGATCCTTCCTCGAAGTAAGTAGAGTAGATCAACTCATCTTCTTCAAACTTCTGGGGTTAAACAGCAATTGTTGGTATGCTGATTCTGCATGCATCAGTCTAGTAGAATAGTTCAAGCATGTGACAACTTCTTTTTCCCTCTGATGTAAGCCGGCGACTCTGCGATGAGTCATCTCTATTCTTCCGCAATGCATTTGCAACTGGTCCGAAAGGGTTTGTCGATCGTCGTCCCTGCGCCAAACGTCAGAGTGATCTTTACGTCTACATGCATCCCAGTGGAGTGGTCATCATTCTGGGAATGCTTCCACGCAGGCCTGGTTGTGGAGACCACATCTGACAAACGATGATGACGTCTGTGATGATCAGGGGATGTAGTCAATCCTTTCGTCTGTAGCAGGATACATGCATGTGTGCACTCGCCGAGTCGATGAAGGGTGCATCCTCTAAACTGCGTTGTGATGATACAGCTGATGGTGAAGATCTTCATGAATGAGAGCATTCACACAGTGCATCCTCTAAACTGCGAGTTGACACAGCTGATGGTGAAGATCTTCGTGAATGGGAGTGTTCACACAGTGCATCCTCTAAACTGCATCGAGCTGACACAGCTGATGGTGAAGATCTTCGTGAATGGGAGTGTTCGCACAGGATGCATCTTCATCATCTGATGGACCTTTTGCAGCTGTTGAATCATCACGCAAGGTGACTGTAATAGTTCTTGATAACTGATGACGTCCAAATGCTACGGTGGCTGTATTTGAAGAAGTATCCGATGTGTTGAGCGTAGACCTTGTCGATCTCTGCACTGAAAGTAGACTGTGAAGGTTGCAGTGTCACTGTAGATGTAGTAAATGAATGTCTAGTAGATTCTGCATGTTGCGCTGATTTCCTGAAGCTCTCTACCTAAGGTAGTAGGAGACCACATTTGTTTTAGATGTCTCGATCGTCAGGAGGGATGATATCATCACTGAAGGGTTTCATAGAAGAGCTTGTCCATTGTTTCAGCAATGATCTAGTAGTAAATGATCTAGTAGTATCTAGTAGTTGAAGACTAGTCTTGGAGGATGTAAATGATGTCAACTTCTTTAGTTCAGATGACATCGATTCTGACGACCTCTTCTGGGACTAGGACCTAGCCTCCATACTATCCTGACAGCAACCCCTAGGGTATGTCTGGCGACTCACTATAAACCTGAATATGTATCAGCAGTAGTTAGCACATGGCTACCAGATGCAATAAGAATCAAATTGCCAGACAAGGCTTGAGAGAGTCTACGTAAAAAATGTATTTGAATCATAAAAAAATAATCTCACATAATGAAATACATGATCAACAACATAAAAATTTGTAAATTTATCCACAATTTCATATCGTAGTGATAATTAATACAGACCCAAGCAGTATACCACTTTTGTGTAAAGGACTGAAATATAAACGGATATTAAATGCTGTATAGGGACTCAAGTTGACTCCAACCCTGTCGTCGGCCAATGGAGGAGAGAGTGACAAACAGGGCTGGTCATGTGACCAATCTAGCGGGAAACGGGGAGGCTTCCTGTGAGCGAGTGAGATTGTACGTCCACTTCAAAAGAAGTGAACTTCATGGGATTTCATGTGTTCAACTATCTTCGCATAGAGGGAGGTGATAAGCAAATAAGCATGAGTCAGGATAAGGCAAAATCTATATTTTGCTTAAAAACATAATGCTCAGTCAGCTGATCCAAACCAGGAAAATGTGGTTGGTTTGTTGTTTCACGCAGTGCCCAGCAACTTTCGAGCTATATGGCAGCAGTCTGTAAATAATTGACCCTGGACTAGACAATCCAGTGACTGACGTCATAAGCACCAATCAATACAATTGGGATACTATGAAATGTGAAAATTCACAGGATCCACAGAACAAAATTCAACACACATTTCAGATTTAACATTTCTCATAATTGGCATTGAAATTATTAACACTATATAATGACAAACATTATAAACATAAATTTATAAAAAGTGAACAAGTGTCAGATGCTACAAATAACAACTTCAGACAAAGTCATTTTAATATATTCAGTCAGACACTGGGGCCAGCAGGTTGGGGACTTCTGTCTGACCATTTGCAAATCGGCCAGATTTGTCAGAGGGTCAGACACTATTCGTGAACTCTGGTTCAAACTGAAATTTTAAGGTAATTTCAATGAAAGCATAGGGTACAAATCTGAAGAATCTGTCACATTGCAGCAGTGCTTTGGGCAGTAAACTGAAGTCAGATATTCGCATGTAACTGCTCTGAACACATTCAGTAGTTATCATTGATAAGAACAAGCCTACGAAGTTTCAACTTTATATTTTCTCCATTTCTCAGATGTTTACTTCATTTTGTCAGTTGAGCTTAATTTGACCTTTGAATACAAAGACAGAATGTATCTTGGCGAAACACAGTTTAAAACAATTGTTTTCAAAAAACTAAATTTCACAAGTAAACGGACATTTTTGTGTGGGTGAAATTTTTATTTCCTTTAACAAGGAAATGAGCGATGACATAGTACATCATCAATACAATTTATAATTGCCTGTCATAAGGAAAATAAGACAAATCACACCTCACTGCACTGGCCATTTAACGTTCATGATTTTTTATGACAATCCTGTTCATTTTAGCTATAATACTTCAAAAAGCAATTTCCATATTTAACACAACTTCCTGACTTTGCTTTGCTACTATTGGATTTTCTCATTAAAAAGTTGTTACATTCATCAATGTTTAGACTCTACAGAGCTCTAATCATTTAGTTTTGAAAGTGACAACATTAAGCGTGTGACTTAGTTAATTTAGTTTTATGTCAAACACACCCCGTTAGTCAGCTCTTACGACAAGCCTAGTCACCTTTTGTGGCAAACATAGGTTGCTGAAGAACTTTTCTACCCCAGACCGTCACTGGTCAACATTTTGGAACAGTGTTTTTGGGAGCCATACTACTGTAATCTTGTATCTGTTTTTTATCTTGCTTACCTTCCTCATGTTGGCTCTAGCATCATAGTCTTCTGGTAAAAAGCTCTCTTCTACATACGGTCTGAATGGCTTCATGGTATCAGCTTTAAGCTCTCTCCACAACTGAAAATCGGCAAGGTATATTGGCAAACATTAGCATTACTGAACATCACTGCAGGCACACAGTGAGTGAGTTTAGTTTTACGTCGCACTCAGCAATATTCCAGCTATATGGCGGCGGTCTGTAAATAATCGAGTCTGGACCAGACAATCCAGTGACCAACAACATGAGCATCGATCTGCACAACTGGGAACGGATGACATGTGTCAACCAAGTCAGCGAGTCTGACCACCCGATCCCGTTAGTCGCTTCTTACGACAAGCATAGTCGCCTTCTATGGCAAGCATGGGTTGCTGAAGGCCTATTCTACCCCGGGACCTTCACAGTGTTAAGTCATCTTGATGAGAGGGATATACATGCAGGTACTTACAGACTAAGAAATATCTACTTTGGAAAAGTCAAGTATTGTGCTAACCATCCTGGAAATATAGGGTGAGACTGTTTTGTTCCAATTCACCTATGCCACAAAAACTGAGATAATTTTGGATGGTAAGGTAGCTAGTTAATCAATGAGAACACTGGATGAACAGTATGAAAACCAAACCAAACCACACATTTCACTATTTGTTACAAGGGAGGTATGCAGAGAAAGATGGAGACTGTAGAGCACAGGTTTAATGAATAAATAACTTCTTAGGCACTTGGGCACATGCTTCTCGTACACCTGACAGTCCCTTTCACTGCTGTTAACTGTGTCAATTTTTAATGACAGTTTGTTATACAGCCTTTTTCATTTTTAGGATACCAATTCTGCCAAGACCTCAAAGAGGCATGATGTTTTGATTAAGATCAGTGTTTCATGAGTCCTTTATGTTTATTTGTTTTCGAGTTAGACTGCATTCCATCAATTCACTTTTTGAATCAAACAGACTATAATCATCACCTGTTTTTATATGAAACATAAAATGTTGTGTACGGAAAAGATTTGCATGGCAACCATGGGGGTCATATGATACATGGATATATGTCATATGACCTCCATCATCGTTACACCTCTACTTAATGATAGTAGTCTTCAAATGATTCAGTTGAATCAGTTGTATCCAGTTCAGTTAAGCAACGTTGAGCTCCGAGAGTCCTCGGATTTTAAGCCTTGTTACGCAGGTTGACTCTTGCGATTCTGTAGGACTTCAGTCCTGCCCCACAACAAAGCACATGGCGCAGCAATGTGATATATGTGGTCTCACCTTAGGCAAGTGAGTTTGTTCAATATTGTCTCTGTTCACTCACCAAGAAATGGGATAACCGTCTAGTGCTTAACAACTTGGGTTAACTAGGGTAATAATATGATTGTATTCTGATTACAGCGTACAGTGATGGATACGAGGCCCTGTATAAATATATATTTATTATACTATTCTATTATCCTTGATGGTTGGTTGGTTAGCCTAAGTGATAAGGTGTTCTCTTAATACTTTGAATACCTGTTTCGGTTCCCTATCTGGGTACAATGTGTGAAGCCTGTTTCTAGTATCTTCCATTGTGATATTGCTTAAATATTGCTAAAAGCAGCATAAACATATACTCATCAGTGTTGATTAGCCTAAGTGATAAGGTGTTCTCTTAATACTTTGAATACCTGTTTCGGTTGCCTATCTGGGTACAATGTGTGAAGCCTGTTTCTAGTATCTTCCATTGTGATATTGCTTAAATATTGCTAAAAGCAGCATAAACATATACTCATCAGTGTTGATTAGCATAAGTGATAAGGTGTTCTCTTAATACTTTGAATACCTGTTTCGGTTCCCTATCTGGGTACAATGTGTGAAGCCTGTTTCTAGTATCTTCCATTGTGATATTGCTTAAATATTGCTAAAAGCAGCATAAACATATACTCATCAGTGTTGATTAGCCTAAGTGATAAGGTGTTCTCTTAATACTTTGAATACCTGTTTCGGTTGCCTATCTGGGTACAATGTGTGAAGCCTGTTTCTAGTATCTTCCATTGTGATATTGCTTAAATATTGCTAAAAGCAGCATAAACATATACTCATCAGTGTTGATTAGCATAAGTGATAAGGTGTTCTCTTAATACTTTGAATACCTGTTTCGGTTCCCTATCTGGGTACAATGTGTGAAGCCTGTTTCTAGTATCTTCCATTGTGATATTGCTTAAATATTGCTAAAAGCAGCATAAACATATACTCATCAGTGTTGATTAGCCTAAGTGATAAGGTGTTCTCTTAATACTTTGAATACCTGTTTCGGTTGCCTATCTGGGTACAATGTGTGAAGCCTGTTTCTAGTATCTTCCATTGTGATATTGCTTAAATATTGCTAAAAGCAGCATAAACATATACTCATCAGTGTTGATTAGCATAAGTGATAAGGTGTTCTCTTAATACTTTGAATACCTGTTTCGGTTGCCTATCTGGGTACAATGTGTGAAGCCTGTTTCTAGTATCTTCCATTGTGATATTGCTTAAATATTGCTAAAAGCAGCATAAACATATACTCATCAGTGTTGGTTAGCCTAAGTGATAAGGTGTTCTCTTAATACTTTGAATACCTGTTTCGGTTCCCTATCTGGGTACAATGTGTGAAGCCTGTTTCTAGTATCTTCCATTGTGATATTGCTTAAATATTGCTAAAAGCAGCATAAACATATACTCATCAGTGTTGGTTAGCCTAAGTGATAAGGTGTTCTCTTAATACTTTGAATACCTGTTTCGGTTGCCTATCTGGGTACAATGTGTGAAGCCTGTTTCTAGTATCTTCCATTGTGATATTGCTTAAATATTGCTAAAAGCAGCATAAACATATACTCATCAGTGTTGATTAGCATAAGTGATAAGGTGTTCTCTTAATACTTTGAATACCTGTTTCGGTTGCCTATCTGGGTACAATGTGTGAAGCCTGTTTCTAGTATCTTCCATTGTGATATTGCTTAAATATTGCTAAAAGCAGCATAAACATATACTCATCAGTGTTGATTAGCATAAGTGATAAGGTGTTCTCTTAATACTTTGAATACCTGTTTCGGTTCCCTATCTGGGTACAATGTGTGAAGCCTGTTTCTAGTATCTTCCATTGTGATATTGCTTAAATATTGCTAAAAGCAGCATAAACATATACTCATCAGTGTTGGTTAGCCTAAGTGATAAGGTGTTCTCTTAATACTTTGAATACCTGTTTCGGTTCCCTATCTGGGTACAATGTGTGAAGCCTGTTTCTAGTATCTTCCATTGTGATATTGCTTAAATATTGCTAAAAGCAGCATAAACATATACTCATCAGTGTTGGTTAGCCTAAGTGATAAGGTGTTCTCTTAATACTTTGAATACCTGTTTCGGTTGCCTATCTGGGTACAATGTGTGAAGCCTGTTTCTAGTATCTTCCATTGTGATATTGCTTAAATATTGCTAAAAGCAGCATAAACATATACTCATCAGTGTTGATTAGCATAAGTGATAAGGTGTTCTCTTAATACTCTGAATACCTGCTTCGGTTGCCTATCTGGGTACAATGTGTGAAGCCTGTTTCTAGTATCTTCCATTGTGATATTGCTTAAATATTGCTAAAAGCAGCATAAACATATACTCATCAGTGTTGGTTAGCCTAAGTGATAAGGTGTTCTCTTAATACTCTGAATACCTGCTTCAGTTCCCTATCTGGGTACAATGTGTGAAGCCTGTTTCTAGTATCTTCCATTGTGATATTGCTTAAATATTGCTAAAAGCAGCATAAACATATACTCATCAGTGTTGATTAGCCTAAGTGATAAGGTGTTCTCTTAATACTTTGAATACCTGTTTCGGTTGCCTATCTGGGTACAATGTGTGAAGCCTGTTTCTAGTATCTTCCATTGTGATATTGCTTAAATATTGCTAAAAGCAGCATAAACATATACTCATCAGTGTTGATTAGCATAAGTGATAAGGTGTTCTCTTAATACTTTGAATACCTGTTTCGGTTGCCTATCTGGGTACAATGTGTGAAGCCTGTTTCTAGTATCTTCCATTGTGATATTGCTTAAATATTGCTAAAAGCAGCATAAACATATACTCATCAGTGTTGGTTAGCCTAAGTGATAAGGTGTTCTCTTAATACTTTGAATACCTGTTTCGGTTCCCTATCTGGGTACAATGTGTGAAGCCTGTTTCTAGTATCTTCCATTGTGATATTGCTTAAATATTGCTAAAAGCAGCATAAACATATACTCATCAGTGTTGGTTAGCCTAAGTGATAAGGTGTTCTCTTAATACTTTGAATACCTGTTTCGGTTGCCTATCTGGGTACAATGTGTGAAGCCTGTTTCTAGTATCTTCCATTGTGATATTGCTTAAATATTGCTAAAAGCAGCATAAACATATACTCATCAGTGTTGATTAGCATAAGTGATAAGGTGTTCTCTTAATACTTTGAATACCTGTTTCGGTTCCCTATCTGGGTACAATGTGTGAAGCCTGTTTCTAGTATCTTCCATTGTGATATTGCTTAAATATTGCTAAAAGCAGCATAAACATATACTCATCAGTGTTGGTTAGCCTAAGTGATAAGGTGTTCTCTTAATACTTTGAATACCTGTTTCGGTTCCCTATCTGGGTACAATGTGTGAAGCCTGTTTCTAGTATCTTCCATTGTGATATTGCTTAAATATTGCTAAAAGCAGCATAAACATATACTCATCAGTGTTGGTTAGCCTAAGTGATAAGGTGTTCTCTTAATACTTTGAATACCTGTTTCGGTTGCCTATCTGGGTACAATGTGTGAAGCCTGTTTCTAGTATCTTCCATTGTGATATTGCTTAAATATTGCTAAAAGCAGCATAAACATATACTCATCAGTGTTGATTAGCATAAGTGATAAGGTGTTCTCTTAATACTCTGAATACCTGCTTCGGTTGCCTATCTGGGTACAATGTGTGAAGCCTGTTTCTAGTATCTTCCATTGTGATATTGCTTAAATATTGCTAAAAGCAGCATAAACATATACTCATCAGTGTTGGTTAGCCTAAGTGATAAGGTGTTCTCTTAATACTCTGAATACCTGCTTCAGTTCCCTATCTGGGTACAATGTGTGAAGCCTGTTTCTAGTATCTTCCATTGTGATATTGCTTAAATATTGCTAAAAGCAGCATAAACATATACTCATCAGTGTTGGTTAGCCTAAGTGATAAGGTGTTCTCTTAATACTCTGAATACCTGCTTCGGTTCCCTATCTGGGTACAATGTGTGAAGCCTGTTTCTAGTATCTTCCATTGTGATATTGCTTAAATATTGCTAAAAGCAGCATAAACATATACTCATCAGTGTTGATTAGCCTAAGTGATAAGGTGTTCTCTTAATACTCTGAATACCTGCTTCGGTTCCCTATCTGGGTACAATGTGTGAAGCCTGTTTCTAGTATCTTCCATTGTGATATTGCTTAAATGTTGCTAAAAGCAGCATAAACATATACTCATCAGTATTCTTGAGGAAAACACCAAGCTCCATGGTCGCTGGGGCACAAAGGGAAAGAACACATTTATTGTGAACTTACGTCTTGAGCCTCTTTGTTTTCTGGATTATCTTTGTCAATAACCATCTGAATGATGTGTTTCGGCTCCATAACTTGAAGTTCATATGTGAAAGGTTGTTCTCGAGTGCACACCTCCGTCACAATGACTGTAAATCTGCCAACATTTTAAAAACATATATAAATATATAAATCCAACATCTACTATTTCTGCAGATATTTGCAATAAAAACAATTATTCCAACTATCAACATTATGAGTATCAATGTACATATTTGGGATACGATTAAATGTGCTAAACACGTCAGACCACCCAATGCTGTCAGTCGCCTCCTATGAGTCGCATCATCAAGGGTTCCTGAAGACCAATTTTGGCCTGGATCTTCCTGGGTCCTCCATTTACAGCCATTCAGAAGCAAGATGTACCAGTCTGATATCTAGGCGCTAAATCAGGACTAAACATTTGCATGACCTGTGTGTAAAATTACTATCATTACATTGCCAGTTTCAGTGTGAACCATGGTCTATAAATATACAGAGAAAAAAATTCAATCAAACATTAATTTTTTTAGTGTCTCAGATTGTGGAGACCCGTGAAGGTCCCGGGGTAGAATAGGCCTTCAGCAACCCATGCTTGCCATAAAAGGTGACTATGCTTGTCGTAAGAGGCGACTAACGGGATTGGGTGGTCAGACTAGCTGACTTGGTTGACACATGTCATCGGTTCCCCATTGCGCAGATCGATGCTCATGTTGTTGATCACTGGATTGTCTGGTCCAGACTCGATTATTTACAGACCGTCGCCATATAGCTGGAATATTGCTAAGTGCGACGTAAAACTAAACTCACTCACTCACTCAGATTGTGGAAGAGACGAAAACACTGCCATTATAACACCAAGATATATCTACTAAACATTTCTTCCTTGGAAGTTACTCCATGCACTCACGAGTAAACATCCCCAGCCTTGGATCCAGACTGAACATCAGCAAGAGAAGAACAGCCAGCCAGAAACTCTGGAGCTGTCCAGAACAGCGTACTAGAAAAACAAGGAGACAAGGTTATACTGACAGTTGTCAATGTATCATGGAATGGTAATTTACAAGAATACATTTATTGCCACTACAAGCATTATATATTAGGATTCAGCAGATATTAGGATAATATACACACAGAATTTTAATTTCATAATGATCAGTAGTAGCCTAGAGAAAGACACCAGCTTAAAGCAAGAACTAATTTCATAGATCTACAACTCCAAAAGGGTTTAGAGTTACAACTGCATAGCTTTGTGCAAACACTTCAAGTTAGGGTCATTAAACCATGGCCCAATGAAGCGCATCTATTGTAATCCAAGCAATTATACAACATATGTCATATTTGGGATAACACTTTCTTACTAAAATTATAACTGACACATCAAAACAGGCTTGTTTAGATCCAGCCCAAGCATACAGTAAATGTGTCAGAAGGATTAATGCTACTTGAGATAGGATTAACAGGAATAAGAGCACTCCCCTCTGCCTGGTTATTTAAATAGGTCACACCCCACTCTGTACATTCGGTATTTCATTGGCTATTATAGGGCACGCCATTTTGTATCATTTAACAAAGCATTCTTTCAAGTTTAGATAAATAAGTCACCAATTCCAAGTACTGAGCAGAAGGGTTTAGACTCCCAACTCACATCAGCTCTAGCCCTCAGCCCTGAGGGTTGTACCAACTCTCTATGGCCACCCTTGTTATTCATTTCTTGTTAATAAAATTGCAATTAGCTTCTGGTGACTTCGGACTCTTTGCTGAATTAATTCCCCAAAGCAGACCAGCATGCCAGTTAGATAAGGGATTTCACTGGAACTCTCACTTGGACCCAAGACCCTTATCATAATAAATGTCTTTCAAAAAATTTTTAATAAACAAAAAAAAAAAGAAACCCAAAAAGGTCTGGTTTTACTACAACAAAAAGACAATGTCATTAACATCCCTTGCAATGGTAAAATACTCTTCATGAACATGTCATCTAGTTATGGCATATGTTATCATGTACACATAAAGAAAATCTGTGAAACAATATAAACATTGTTCTTAACTTTAATCTAACAAACGCGTACAGATGTAACTATTCATGTACTAGTATGCTTGTATTAAAAACATACTGCCTGAGTGCTGCACAGTTTGAGATACCTCAGTAATGTTAATACTTGTGTTACGACTGTGTATTTTCTGTACATTTTGTTATTAATTAAGTAATAATTACTATTGGGTTGCTATATTATATTTTGTGACCCACTGCCTTAGATTTTGTCTCACTTGTATTGTATTTGAGATCAGTATTGTGAAATTGACTTGTGACTTTGTATGCCTTGCTCTCTTTTTAATATTAATAATACGATAATGAATGTTTCAGATTTGTCTTTGTTCTGTTTTGCTGGTTCACAGTGGGTTTCTTACATCATTTGTAACGGCGAATTCTTAACTGTAACACTTGAAATAAAGTGGTACTGTTGATTTAGTGGAAGAAGAGTACCAAATGGCTCTTCAATTCTGCTCTGTAAAGGAGCACCAACACAAATTTCAGCCAAAGTGAAACCTGTTGCCATGGGAATGTCAAAAAAATTTATTCAGATTTCCAAAACTACCAAAAGTTCACCACCAGACTTTTCTATGTGCCAAGTTTGGTGAAAGAAATAATGAATGGTTTTATATTTCTGATGCCAAAAATGCACCTTATCAATTTCTGTCAAAGTTCTGTGCTATTTTGCACTGGCAGACGGAAAGAGTCCATTTTATAAGTCCATGAGTCCATATGTTGCAGCAGACGAAAAGAGTATCAATGCTTCAGATTGTAAAGAAAATTGTCTTATTGGCTCTATTTTTGTGGACAAGAAGCCAATGTATAAATTTTGCTGTTTGTATCTGTTATAATAAGTAGTAATAGGTGTTGAATATTGTAACTCCATTTTTGACATACCTTCACTTCTACCACTACCACCAGGAGTAACACTGAACTGTTTTGGTAAGTGAGAATTTGTTAAGGATGTCACTGTGCAGTGTGTATTGTGCAGTGTATGTGATCTGAATAAAGTCATTGTAATGACTCAAATATTGTCACTATCTAAAAAAAATGAGGTTGGGGTAATGTTTCGGATGTTCACAACTGTTATTAATTTTCAGGACTTTCTTTCTTTTCCTCTATAATCTACACATACGAGGGGTGATTGATGAGTTTTGAGCCTAACAAGGAAAACATAATCCATTTGATATGAAACCTGTTTATTTCTCAACATAATCACCTTTCAGGTCTACACACTATCGCCAGCAATGCTGAAGTGCCGTTATGCCACTTTTATAGTCAACTTCTTTGCTAGTGAAAAAGTTGGTTACGGCTGCAATGACGTCATCATCAGACTGGAAATGAGTTCCTGCTAAATGTCTTTTCAGCTGAGGGAACAGATGATAGTCCGACGGGGCCAAATCAGGTGAATAAGGCGGATGTGGAAGAAGTTCGAAGCCCATTTCATGGATTTTTGCCATTGCAATCATTGACGTGTGAGCTGGAGCATCATCATGGTGATAAAGACTCGTTTTGTCAACTTTCCATGTCATGTAGCTTTGATTTTCTCTCAACTGTTTCAAGAGTTCTATATAGTAAGCCCTGGTGATAGTACGACCTTTAGGAAGCCTGTCCAAAATGATTACGAATTCACAATCCCCAAAAAACAGAAGCCATGATTTTCACAGCTGAAGGAACTGACTTTGCTTTCTTTGGAGTAGAAGATGTGACATGTTTCCATTGTTTCGACTGTTGTTTTGATTCAGGCTCAAAGTGATGGACCCATGTTTCATCCATGGTAACAAATCGTTTGAGAAAAGTCTCTGGATCACCTTCAAAAAGCTTGAGATTCTCCGTGGAGAGCAGCTCTCTTTGGTGTTTCTGATCCTCTGACAAAAGTTTGGGGACCCATCAAGCAGAAACCTTGTGCATTCCTAAAATATCAGTCAGAATGAAATGCACTCGCTCCTGAGAGATGTCCACTAAGTTGGCTATTTGTCGCTGTGTCACTCTTTGGTCATCCATAACTTTAACCAGGATTCGCTGGACCACTTCTGGCGTTGAAGACACAACACTTGGGCCAGGACGGGGTTCATCTTCAATGCTCGTTCGCCCACGTTTGAACTCTGCAACCCATCTTTTTACTGTTGCATATGATCCAAAGGTACTTGATCACGGCTCGTTTCTCTTGTTTTTCCATTTGTAGTCACCAGGTGACCCCCTCTGCAGTCTATACCTTGCTCTCTCTTAAATAATGCGTCAAATACTTCCACCTTTTGTGTTTGTGGCTCTACTTGATTGCTCTATCAGCACACCAAGCGATTTCATCTGTACCACACTCCTTCAGTGGTAAGCTCAAAACTCATCAATCACCCCTCGTATTACATAACCCTGTACACTCTTGCATTATATGATTCTCATGTATTCTGCAATAAAACATATTGAGCCAGTAAAACCTTAATAAAGCTTCAATTGTCAATCACCACTTCAAACCCCAGAACTGTTTTTAGTTTTGCATTTTCATTTAATCCTACGAGAAAATTTTTCAAGCTTATGAGAGCATGTTTGTTCAATATTTTTTTGTGTTTTTGTTATGGGGACTTTATTCTTTCACTTTTCCCCACTTTCCTAATACAGAAATGGTCAAATGAGGATGCAACATGTTCTGCATTTTTCATGTGTTCGCTCAATTCTCTGAATAAAAATTATTGGGTAAAAACAAAAATACATGTCATTTCTGGACCAAACACAAAAGAAACACAATAATCAGAGTGACCTGAAAATGATCAAAACTATACATATT
Source organism: Haliotis asinina (assembly GCF_037392515.1). Classification (NCBI taxonomy): domain Eukaryota; kingdom Metazoa; phylum Mollusca; class Gastropoda; order Lepetellida; family Haliotidae; genus Haliotis; species Haliotis asinina. Next base: position 9,910,072 of record NC_090295.1, on the reverse strand, counting down.
CCCATTAACTTAAATACACTATTTCTTCATGTTTCAGCACATCATTCTTACCTGAGTTTGTTTGCTTCCTCATTTTCAGACAATCTTTTGGCGCCATATCTCATTGTAGGAGCTCCGAACCCTAGAAAACAGAACATTTCATTTTCCTTCCTTGAAGTACAACTGTATGCATGGATTTCTGCTTTACAAACTCTTGCATATTTTGTGCACATCAACAGAATGCACATGGCCATTTTTTTAAATACTAGTTTCATGTCATGCATGCAGAAAATTTCACATTATATCACTTAAAATGGAAGAGCAAATGATAACAAACAGATCAATGTGAAATTGCTTGTGTTAAATGGTAATGCAGATATTATGGATGCCTCGCTTACAAAACTCTGCACACAAGCTATATTGGGATGCTTGATTTCTGTAAAAATATTCTTGCTGTAATAATCACTTACTTTCATTGCTGTCAGTTCCAGTAGTATAAAAACACAAAACAACAACCCCCAAAATATCCCTAGTCTATTTGCAGAGTTTAAGCTAAGACAGCTCATGTCAACACCTGTGTTTCTATGATTTAAGAATTGAACTGGTGGACACAAAACATTTTGAGGCTTGTTGCTTTCAACAATATGAGCAACCTGATTACATAATTCATTCATCAGGAAACACTAGTATTGGTGGCATCTCAGCCTTAATCTACTGAATGTTTCACAGTGCTAGTCAAGAGAAGGCTATTGGGATTATTATTAAGCATTATGAAAGCACACAATCGAAGTTTTCAAGGTTCCCCTATTATGATTCTCTAGGGAAGCCTAATGAAATCTGCATGATGTCATAAAAGATGACAAAAACACAGAAAGATTATGTGTTCATGAGAGGTTGCTGGTAGTGACGGTCCGATTAATCAATCTCATAGACGATTGATCAGGAGAAAATAGTAATCAAGGAATTGATTATACTTTCTGTGATTGATCATGATTGGTTAAAGGGAAACTGATCCAGAGCGTTTTATGTTTCTAATTAACAGTGTAATTACGAAACCAAACTGCAAGCTGGTCAGCATCTGCTCCCTCGACCATGATGAACACTGAGACTGGGCTACTTGTTCACCATGGCAGAATTTCTTCAACATTGGAACATTGGGAAGCATGGATGCCCATCACATGCTGTTATTTGAAAATATCCACGATAGTTTGGGTCTGGTTGTAATAAAAAGTATCCCGGCAAAGTAGGCCTTCTGAAATTTTCCAAGGCCAGGGTAGCATAATGACTGATCCAAATTGATCTTATTTATTTTTTACCTCGATATTTATTTACGTCATGTAAAACCATGATTTCTATAGGTATGTAGCGCGTCATTTGTTTCGTATATATCTCCAATTACTTGCAAAGCTTTATATATAGATAGTTGTTGGGAGAGAGTTGAGTTGGCCCAACTTTCATAGTAAATATCATGTGCAAGCCCATTCTTTTTTATATGTGTACGCCCCTGGTCTATTACCAATGACAATAAGCATTTGATTTATTTGAATCTGTAAACTAATTATAACTTCGCCATTGCTAGAAAAATCTGAAAATTTTCTCAGGTAAATACGTATTTACAGTTTTTAACTTACAGATACAGTAAATGCTTATATGTATTTCTTATGCAACAATGAACTTCTGTTCATATCCTCAAAACGGAGACAACCCATAAGTTTTCACAGGCAGTTAAAATTGCATGCAATACAGCGATTGCTTCTCCCTTGCTGTAACCTGTGTTTGGTGGTATATACCTACACATTATTTGTCATCATTCACTTGATGGTCAGTTAATGAATTTATAACAGGTATAATTAGTAGTAACGCCACACAGATTACCCAACAAAGGTTATCATTTGGTATTCCTTGTGTCTGAAGTAAACACTCAACATAATAAATGAAGGTCTTTCGTTTGCAAATGTAGTACATGTTATGTAAAATGTGCATGCAGACACACAGGCTCTTGTGTCATCATGAGGATTAAAGATTAAAGATTCAATTTTTTAAAAGTATGAAATTTCTTAGATGATCTTAGACTTGAAACGCTTCACAATACAATATAGGATGCGTAGACCAACGAGAGGGCTTGGTCTGACCACACACCCTTTTGTGCAGCCTTACGTTCTTGCTATCATTCGCCAATTGTGTGAAGATTGTTTAGTTGAGAGTCAAAATTGGCTTTCAGTTGACTTGTAGAAATAACAATAAAGAACTGGTAGGTGTCACGAGTGGTGATCAATAGGCCAATCATCCATGATTATGTTTACAATGGAACCCCGTTTATCCTGATGTTTTAGTTTCACTTGAAAATCATCCGGATAGCAAGACGTCCAGTTAACTGGACCCAACAAACAAAACTTGAAAATTAGGTGAAAGCAAAAAACTTCCATACACGTATATAAAAAATCAACAGTCAATAGCAATAATTTTGAATCATCATAACATATAAGTGTACTGATAATACATGCAAGGTGAACGCAGGTTACCATTTGTCAGATCATCTTGAATGTAATCGTGTAGCATGTGGAGCTTCAGATAGTAAGATAGTAAAATGTTTCTATTTTGCCAATTGCATATTCTTTTTTCTAATTTTAAATGCCCTTAAAACATATGACATTGCGTCGCATATTTAAGCTGTCTGCAGAAAGTAAACTTTCGGACGGGATCACATGACTTACATCATGTGGCACGCTATTTTCAACTTGCATCGCGACAGAGAGCAGGGGTCAATTTATAAGTGTTATATACAGTACAATTACAGTGTAGTTTACCTTAATCCTACTTAACATGTGTTTCCGTTACTGATGAAATGTTCTCAGATGCGCCAAATCCTAATGAACAACCCGAGTGACACGTCATTAGTGTTTTGATGGCTAATTAATCAACTCACTCCAAATGCCTTCTGACAGAAGTCGTGTGGTAAACGGTATTGACGTGACTCATCAACATGCACATTGCACAGATCTCTCTGTCCGGATAACTGGATCATTTTTCAATGGAAATCTATGGGAATGGTTTGAAAATTCAGCGTCCTTGTCTGGAAGCAGGGGGTCCAGTTAAGCGAGTACAGTTAATGAACGTAAGGTTCGTTTCACATAAAAATCTTCCAGAAGATGGGGTTTTCGGATATGTGGGGTCTGAGTAGGTGTTCGACTGTACATGAAGTTTTAATCGATTCCATGCAATGCAGTGATCAGCAAAGCAGGTGGGACGGGTACACCAAAGTGTCCGGCCTTGTCTAGATATATTGTACTGTGAAACGTTTCAAGTTATGGGTCATCTCAAAATTTTCATATCTTTTTAAAAAATCTTTAGTCCTAGCAATGACATGAGCGCCTGTGGAATGATCAACTGAGTTACAAAAACAAACATCAATGAAAGGTTTAAGCGTTAAATGGGTAACTGATCAATTACTTGTATTTTCCACAGCAGATTTGTCAAAAGGTAACCTTTATGTGTGTAGATTTACTAATCTATACTGAATACACCCTGTTGTAAAGTGCCTGGGTAGAAACTCCTTCCTTCAAACAATTAACCACAAATACATTGCTTGATTGTTCATTATTGGCTAAATTACTTCTAACTAACTAAATTACATCATACAATTAGTTGTCAAGTGTCATATCTTGGGTGACCAATGAGACCATACACCAATGTGAAAAACCTGAAACAATGTTTCATTTTTTGCATATTAATCTGTCAAAAGACACATGACATGTAACAGGGATTTCGTACCAGAATGGCATATAGTTCTTTTGTGTAGATATTGATGGATGTAGTTCTGAACAAGGCAAAGGCCTGACATTGTTTTAGTCTGTTTTCATTTTAATATATGCATTTTGTTTTTATTAAAAAAATCCAACCAGTTCCCAACACTAGTTTCCAGTTGAGTTTACACAAACATCTTGACTGCCTCACCTGCAATTTTGCAAGTCCACCTGTTGTCAACCAAGCAGTTAGTGGATTTCAATCGACCATGAGATCCTATTTCTGATCTGTGTAGGAAATCCATTCCTCTGCAGATATCTTTCAGTATAGAGAAGCGGAAATCCCAGCCCAGTTTAACAGATTCATTGGACAGTAAGTCTTCTAAACTACCCTGAAAACAAGAGAAAAACGTATAATTTCTAAAACATCTTCATAGTGTTACAAGATCATTAACAGCATATTTGGATCAAACGGTTGTCTGTTTGACATCAAGCCAGCACAAAGCCTGGCCATAGATTTTCAAGGCTTTCTTACTGCTAAGTTAGACGTAAGTTAATGCAAATGTATGAAACTTTCAACTATCTTAGCGCTAAGAGAACTTCCTAATTAAGCCTGGCTATTGTCTGAATCAGGACTGACAGACAGCCAGCATTTAGTATTCTGGACTAAGTGCCCTTGGCAGGCAAACTGAGAAAATAATTGCTCAATTATTCAGAAAAGAGATTTCTGTGACATTCTTCTTGAAATATTTCTTGAAAATCTACAAAAGTTTTTTACGAATGTGGAAATACAGTTCCATGCACTGGCCATATAACTTTCAGGATTTTTTTATGATAATTCTATTCATTTCAGATTTGTTTTCAAAAACAATTTTTGTACTTAGCCATTTGCTGACTTTGCTTTGCCACTTTTCTAACTTATGATTTTCTGATCCAAAGTTGTAATATTTTTCTTCTTTTAGAATTTACACAGCAGTAGTCATTAGTCTTGTAAGAGACAACATTTAGCAGTGCACCTGCGGCTCAATTCCATAAAAATGCACTTACCTTAGGTGCCACCTCTGTAAGAATACAGACATGTGGAGCATCAAAACAGGCACCAACAAACGTCAAGATATTGTTGTGACGTACTTCCTTCATCAAAACCATCTCTAATCTCAGACTTTCATTGTTGATGTCAAGAGAATCAATGTTGAAATCCTGCGAGTGAAAGAGACTACTCTAAGTCAATATTAATAATAACAATAATACTACCCGTCATATATGTATGCCATCATAAAGGATCAAAGTGTAGTAAAGGCTTTACCAGGGATTTTATATCAAGTCCTGTATTTGAGGTTCCCTGGGACTCATACACTCAATTTTCAGGGGTCCTTGCCAACATAGTCAGGGTCCCAAACACTTATTAATATTAATAATAATATTTTAAACAATACAGTTATTGTATTGTGTATCATGATCATCAGAAAAATTATTACTATTATTAAACTGCAAATGATACCATAACCCCGCTTGAGACAAACTCAGTGATAACTCATTGTCATGTGAGTGGAATATTTACAAAAAGTATTTAGACTTTTTCTGAATCTCTGTGTCCATTGTCAGTTTTTATGCTTTACAGGATGCAGGAATTCCTGTAAATCCCTGCTTTTCTTTGAAGAAAGGCTTTTTAGAGTATGTACCCATGCATATTCATGCCAGAACACACGTCCCTTTCACATTTTAAGATGCTAACACAGTCTTTCACTTAGTCAAGTGTATTTCCAAAAATCAAACCATTCCACAACCATTTAATGATCATATACATGGATTCAGGTTTTCTGCAGGATAAAGGTAATGGCAGGAACGATTATTGGAATAATTATTACCATTATTAAGTTTAAGATCAGGAAAATCTTAATAATAGACTGGCCGGAAAAGTTACTGACAAAATCGAAAAGATTTCCTTGGGATTTTGTTAATGCATATGGTTGTGTGGCACTGTTGGCAAATACAATGTTTATTCCATGTACAGAATGTTAATCATCCCATTCACATATAATAATCTTTATTGAAAAATAAAAATGTTTCCTTTCTGAAGGCAAATATATTTTTGTAGCTTATGATTGTATACGCTACCTGGGCATGACATTTCTGATGTCTCCATGTAACAACATTACCAGTGACTTTGTCATTAGCATCACTGGCTGTAGAGATCAGACTGACCGCCCGGTCAGCAGCAGTAATTTCATCCCATTTCACCAACCAATCAAGGTTCGCAAGAGACGCCAAACGTGCATGCCTGTCAAAATATGGTATGAATACTGAAAGCATTCACTAATGACTGATCAAACATGGCATAAATAGTGAGGTTGTCCTTTTGTCACCAACAATAATATGAGTTTGGGCGGACACGAAATACAGTGCACTCTGTCTAATTTCGACCAACTAAGCAGTCCGAATTAGACAGTATTCCCACTTACACAGAAATTTCCTACATTGATACCAGAAGGCTCGAATTTTTTCTTGGTCAAAAGATTGGAGAACTGACATTATGTTGGTCAGAGGATATTTCACTGTAACACTGCCAATGAATTAAATATAAATTTAGATCACTTTTTTCACACCTACATGACAAGTATGTTAATTATCTGCATGTGCAAAAATTGAGAAACATTGAACGCAAGATCTCTGTGTCAAATTTGATGCAGAAATCAGAGTAGAAAAGCTATACATCTAAGAGTTCACCATTAGACAAAATACATAAGCCAATCAAGGGTTCTTCATTCAAAGTTTCTCGACCATGCGGACATCCTGGTCAGTAATCAAGACAAAATACCCAAACCAGCCAACGTGTTGTTTATTTAAGGTTTAGTGGCCATTAGCAGGCTTCCTGTTTAGCCCGGATTATAAAGCAGTCTTTTACATCTAACGACCTTTTCGGACCTACACTGTAGTCCGAAATGTAAAACAAAATGAGAATCCAAGATACAGATAATGTAAGTTCAGTCCAGTATATACAGCAATCCAGGAAAGACAGAGTCTGAGTTGGACAGAGTCCACTGTATGACAACACATTCACACTGCAGGCAGTATTTTTTTTCTGTTCGGTACACTGAAATTCACTTTGAACATATGGTATATTCAGTTTTCGAACCAAAATTATCATCTAAATCACCTCATGCACATTACATTTTTAAATTCATGACAAATATTCCATGTAATTTTAACCTATATAACATCCTCATGTAGCTACTGTTTCTGAGAATCCAATTAGATGAACAAGATCGTGTAAAGGTACTTTCGTTTGGGTCTCGATTCCGCTGCACCCCTAATATGAATATTGCAGGTGAGTTAAGTTTTATGTCGCTTTTAGCAATGTTCTAGTAATATCACAGAGGGGAAGACCTGACAAGGGCTTCACACACTGTGCTCGTGGGGAATCAAACCCAGGTCTTCAGCGTGGCAAGTGAATGGCTTAACCACTAAGCTACCCTACCTCCCTGACGGACCAGAGGATGTGAGGAGTGTTATGGTGAAGGAGGTCAAAACATGTCAAAGAATTTATTTTGCTTTTGTTTCAATGAAGAACTGCTGCCTTGCCACATATTGTATTTCTTAACCAATATTGTATTCATTACCCAATATCACTATATGTAATATTTGATCTTCATAATGGATTCACTGCATTGCAAATTTAAAGCAATCAAGATGACATCAAAAACAGAACAAATGAAGATCCACCTAACCATGAATTGCAATGCAGAAAAGACATGTCTGCAAACTTCAAGGGCAAAATGGTGCCACGTCCTGTCAAAAACAAGATTAACAACAAAAGAAATATTTGATACTGATCTTACATGGGGCTCCATGGAGCACATGATCAAATAGCATTACCTTCTGCTGAGAAATCTGATGAGGAAGAAGAGTCCAACTGCTAAACCTGTTCCAAACATTAATGGCAGAATCACAGCAACAGCCAAGTGAGTGCCACATGTCGCTCCTGTGTAGCCATCATCACATTGACAGGTATCTGGGGATTTACAGAACCCATTTTCTCCACAACCAGGGCTGCAAAGGTACAAGAAGTATGCATGCCTGAGGGGTGGAAATAATGTAAACAGCTAGTGTACTTCAGTACAGAGGCACATGTAGGATCACTTGCTCTGATCATTTTCCCACTGTAGCAGTAAAATAAACATCTACAATATTAAGATGGCCATTGCCGTTTTGACATTGTGTAATAATACACAGTACATGAGTTTGAAGAACAACAATAAACTATGTATTAAACTGAATATACAGGAACGTAACAAATGCACAGTGGCTGATAACAGAAAGAAAGTGTTCATTTTTTCTTGTTGATTATATTCTTTCTCTCGCTGACACACACACACACACACACACACTAACATGGAAAAGTCAACTGGACAATGCTACAGCAAGATACACAGATTTGCATGCTGGACAGAAAAAACACTGGACTGGGATGTCGGGCAATGGGTTATTTCCACTGCCCGTACACATCACATTCAATGGGAAAACTGAGCATCAAATAAGAAAACAACCCTCAAAGACCATCTTCTTATCTGTTTTTCCTTCCAACACTGATATGTAATAGGACACTTTTAATGAAATATATCACTGTTTTCATCAGGATGAATAGTCCAATTCCCATTTTTTGAAGACTAGATTTATAGTTTTATATTCATTCACATTCACAACATGCTACATTTGAATCTCGTATGTCACTTCTTGGACATGTCAAAGGTCATGTCAAAAGTGCTGAGATGAGGTGAAATTGGGGTTAATGGCGTACTAACAAGAATATTCAGCTCATATGATGACATGCATGTGTGTGTATGTGTGGCTGCTTGTACTAGCCCAGACTTAAGCTGGTCATATAATGCTCACATACTGAGATACCATGCTGCAGTTAAGCATGAGTACCCCACTTAGACACACAATTTGCAATTGGGATATGAGTGAGTGAGTTTAGTTTTACGCCGCACTCAGCAATATTACAGTTATATGGCGGCGGTCTGTAAATAATCGAGTCTGGACCAGACAATCCAGTGATCAACAACATGAGCATCGATCTGCGCAATTGGGAACCGATGACATGCGTCAACCAAGTCAGCGAGTCTGACCACCCGATCCCGTTAGTCGCCTCTTACGACAAGCTCAGTCGCCTTTTATGGCAAGCATGGGTTGCTGAAGGCCTATTCTACCCTGGGACCTTCACGGGTCCAATTGGGATATGACATGTGGCAACCAAGTCAGCGAGCCTGACCACTTAATCCCATTTGTTGCCTCTTACGACAAGCATGGGTTGCTGAAGATCAATTCTAACACGGGTCTACGCAGGTTACATGACAATGGGGACCAACTGCAGAAGGAATTACTACGTAGCCCTTCTTACAGAAACAAATTCTAAATACATTTTGAACTACTTCACAGTTTCATGGTGAAGAGTTCAACACATTTACTCGGTAAATGATTAGACCCTGATGCTGATGATGTTTCTGATTCTTAAACTCTGGCTAAAATAAAACCCCAGATGAAGTCACACTGATAAAACAGTTGCTACTGATGCTTATAATAATATCAAATCAGTTCTTACTTGCATATGGCTTCATCACAAAGGGAACCACGCCATCCAGGGTCACAGATACAAACACTTGGGACATTACATCTGCCATTCTTGCAGGAACAAATCATATTGCTACAATCATCACCATAGTATCCAGCAAGGCATCTGAAAACATATAGACATTCATATATGTGCTCAACTCTGCTGAATATTATGGGTATCGCATGTGACTCTTTAAGCTGACAGTCGGAATACACTACTGAGCAAAAGAAAATCCCTTGACCAAAAATTAGAAACAAACACGTATGGGACATTTTCAAAAGTTGCAGCTATTTGGTGTACAAAAGACAACATAATTCAAATACAAAATAATCAATCACTATTTACACAAATGGCAAACTACATTGTTAAGGTTTACATATCAATAATATTTGAGGCTTAATTATGTTCAGTATTGTCATGAAGACTAATTAAACTAATTAGGTCAAAGTCACAATGTCTTTCCTGTAACAACAGTAATACTTATATTTTTCTTAAAAATACATTGATACCTAAAGATATTGCATTGTAAATTTTACCTTACCTGTTATTTTGTTACACACACTTAAAAATTCAGTTCTATAATTGCATGTTTATGAGATAAACCTGATCTACATTGTGTCAGATGAAAAAGTGAAATCTGCTGGTACTTTTCAATGTTCTTGATATCTCCTCAACTGTCTGTCATAAAAAAATATTGCACTGAAGGCGATTTGAAGAGAATATTTTGATATTTCTGACTGATTTCTGACAATGTCTTACTCCATAGATCATAAAACATTTACTTTCAAGTCCTGTTATATGAAAGACAGTATCATTATGCCAAAGACACTCTATGTTATTGGAAGGAAAATGTGTGAAATGAATTTGAAAAACTATTTAATTGTAACAAAAATCTTTGATCAATCTGTAATGAAAGAAAGAGTTCTTTGCGTGTTATACCCTCAGAAGTATAGTAAGTGTTACATGTTACATCCGTGTCTCCAAATAAGGTGACTAACAATGACATGTTTCTTACAGAAAGGACAATTAGGTTGTATTTTTAGTTAGGACAAGAATACATCAGTGGCACTGATGATAAGTTAGGTTCATATCAATCAGTTTTTAAAAGTATTGTTTTTACCATACTTATACAGTGTTCATGAATAGTGTCTGACCCTCTGACAAATCTGGCAGATTTGCCAATGGTCAGACAGAAGTCCCCAACCTGCTGGCCCTATTGTCTGATTGAATATATTACAATGACTTTGTCTGAAGTTGTCATTTGTGACATGTGACACTTTTCACTGTTTATAAATTAATGTTTATGATGTTTGTCATCATATAATGTTAATAATTTAAATGCCAATTATGAGATATGTTAAATCTTAAATGTGTGTTTAATTTTATTGTGTGGGTCCTGAGAATTGTTACTGGAAAGACATTTCAGAACAAGTTAATGGAAGACAAAGAAGAATAAAAAAACTATAGACTTCGTGCTTTAAATACACAACAATTAAAGTAGCAGTTACCATCTTGAAATCTGTTTCTTTTAGGAACTCAGAAAAAAAAATTAATGACAAGTTTGACAGTATTTGTCATGAATTTATGAAACTGTCAAACAGGTTTACAAGTAACAAATGTATGAAAGTTTGGATCACCATCCTCAAACTGTCAAACAGGTTTACAACTAACAAAAGAATCCAAGTTTTGATCATCTGCCTCAAACTGTTAAACAGGCCTATTCTTGCTCCCAATAAAGTATCAAAGTTATGATCATCTGCCTCAAACTGTTAAACAGGCCTATTCTTGCTCCCAATAAAGTATCAAAGTTATGATCATCTGCCTCAAACTGTTAAACAGGCCTATTCTTGCTCCCAATAAAGTATCAAAGTTTTGATCATCTGCCTCAAACTGTTAAACAGGCCTATTCTTGCTCCCAATAAAGTATCAAAGTTTTGATCATCTGCCTCAAACTGTTAAACAGGCCTATTCTTGCTCCCAATAAAGTATCAAAGTTTTGATCATCTGCCTCAAACTGTTAAACAGGCCTATTCTTGCTCCCAATAAAGTATCAAAGTTTTGATCATCTGCCTCAAACTGTTAAACAGGCCTATTCTTGCTCCCAATAAAGTATCAAAGTTATGATCATCTGCCTCAAACTGTTAAACAGGCCTATTCTTGCTCCCAATAAAGTATCAAAGTTTTGATCATCTGCCTCAAACTGTTAAACAGGCCTATTCTTGCTCCCAATAAAGTATCAAAGTTTTGATCATCTGCCTCAAACTGTTAAACAGGCTTGCTACTAATAAAGTATCAAAGTTTTCATCATCTTCCTCAAGCTGTCCAAGTAACAAATAAATCAACAAAATTAATCTCTGTATTTGTCATACCATGTTGCCAGTTATGAAAAACATACAGAAATGAACTTTTCACAGATTTTTTGTTTTACATTATCACCAATTAAATATATTTAGGAAACTGGATGTTCAACGCTTTGACTGTTTCTCAGGACTGATTATTACAGTGTCCTAATTAGTATGATCAGTCACACACTGTCTTTCAAATAACAGTCTTTAAAATGGATATAAGCATGCAAAGTTTCAAGAACAGACTTCTGTGTTAAGCATAAGGTAATTTTGTCTCATATCTTAATGCACATCTGAATAAATCACGAAAGAAAAACAAAAATGAAAGATCATTTACATTAAACTGTCTTTGCAGTAACAACATACGTCCTTTAATTAACAGGTATTTTTTTCAAGGTGTGAAACCTACAAATTGTTAAGGAAAATATCAATTGTTACTTCAAATATAAACTTTATGGTCCTAATGTAAGGACATAGCAAATCTAGATGAACAAAGACCTTCCAGGTATATTGGGTATTTTCAAATTTGTATTGAATTGTCCTTGTAGTTACATAACTTGTCTCTCCAGTAACAGCCTTTTACAAAAATAAGTATAGCTGCATTCTGAAGAGAAAGTGTAAAACATGTTTCAGTTTCTGCATATATACACCTCAGATCTTTATCACAATTAAGCAGTTAATGACATTGACATTGAAAAAAAAAAGAATATGTGACTAATCAAGATATTTTTCTTTGAAGTAACACCGATGTTCTTTCCAATAACAAAAAAATGTTCAAGAAAAGACTGTTATTTGAGAGACAAATTGCAAAAGCAAATTCAGAAAAAAAATAAAGACTATTCCCTTTCCCATTTCAGACAACATCCTTGTGTTGTAATTATGGTTCCAAATGCAGAGAGAAACACATATTTTTGGAAAAGTGTTATTTTCCTTTGTTAATTGATGTTACTTAAAAGACATCCGTACAAAATGCTTGCAAATGTTTACCATTTTTACTTGATTTTCTTGGACTTCACGCCACATGTTTACCACTCTGAATCAAAAGTTGTTAATGAGTATGATAGGGAGTTCCACTTTCACAAGATGGCAGATCACTGATTATTTCATGCTTTTATGGAACTGTTACAGGAAAGGCATTTTTCTTGTATACAAGTGAAAAAGATTGTGTTTTACTTCAAAATTCAGCTTGAAAATCACAAACATCTGCCAGGAATGGAGAAAAGGTCTATTCTTTCCAACTACTCCAGAAACAATATTTTCTCAAATGAAATTTCATGCACAGCAGACACTCGATGTTAGGTTTCTGCACCCGGATACATGACAAAATGCATATCCTTTGTTACAAAAAGGAATAAAATAAAAAGTATTTGATCATTTTGTTTGTCATAAAAAATTCCCAAGATAGATTAGATATTGCTAATGAAGGAGAAATCAGAATTTTTAACATATTGGTAAAAATTTTGACGGCTATATTGAAGTTTGAATCCTGATACATGAAATAGCTGCATCTTTTGAGAATGACTCATATGCGAGTCGCGATATTTATGCTACGTTACAGACTGAAATCATTTTCCGATACTTTGAAAATTCACTGTAATTCTGGTGTTTGCCCAAATGTATTAATTAAGTGCTATGGGGCTGAACTTAAAAGTTTTCAAAAAGTTCATTCAAAAAGAGTCCTACAATGAGACAGGAATCAGTGGACATGTCAACAATAGCAACTTCAGACTTTTGGTCATTTCTGCCAATATTTATTGATAATCAATCAATTTTATTTACCGATAATCAGTCTCTAAGATCTTTAGAGATAACTAGCCTTACAAATGACCATCAAATACCAACATTTGTTGCTTTTGTCATCAACCACAAAGATGAAATGGCTGATAACAAAACAAATGTGGCTGGACAGAGACACAGCTCCATTGTCTAATGTCCAATCTAAGATAAACAGACATGAAGAAGAAATGACAAAACTACTCACGTGCAAGTTTCCATGGCAGTGCATGTTCCGTATGTATAGAAATTGATGTCAGCAGGATTTAGCAGAGCCCCTCCACATCCAGCAGAACAGAAGAACGGGGCTACTGCTGGCTCTTCTCGAACCACTGGAACAGGTGTTGCTGTGGAAGGAGGTATTGGGATTATCTGTTGCCCATCTCGAGAAAGCATACCACTTGTTGAGTTGTAGCTATGAAAAACAAAAAATACTCAGTACAAAAGAACTATTGGAGGTCTTCATATTTTAGTGTCAAAACATAAATAGACTAGTTATTTGCAAGCTACCAAACAGACATGACATGTTTACCACTGCAAACATTAATGGTCATCAGTGAGTTCAGCTGGTGTCAAACACTGTACAGTCAGCGACTAAAAAAGGGTGTTAAGATATATTCGGTAAATTGTAGCATGAAATTGAAAAGTATAAAATGATCTTCAACACCAAGAGACATCTTAGAAGGCTCTGACTTTGGACTAGATGAATACGCTCATGGTTCAATGGTAATGCCTAGTCTTTACAATTGATGAGAAATACATGCACTGTCAAAAATTGTGACAAGTTTGTTACAACTTGAAATAACACAAATGAATACTTGGACGATTGATTGATTGTTTGTTGTACTCAACTCAGCACTCAACAGCATTCCAGCTACCATGGAAGTGTCTAATTCGGACTCGACTGGGACCAACTGAATTATATGGAGTCCGAAATGGACTGGTGAGAGTCAAGAGTTAGCTTGACCAGGAGATATGCATGCAGAGTACTTTTATGATGAAAGACAAAACTAAATGAATAAATGAACAAATGAACAAGTAAACATGTACTGTATAGATTAATTTATTCATTCAATGGTTTGATTGAAGCAATGGTTTGAGCACCTGGGATTTTCCGCCTTACCAATTACAAGAGGTTTCAGCATTTCTCCCATTGAACTGCAGCACAAAAGAACAGTAAGTCGTTCCTTAGAAACTCTGTCTTTCAACGCGTGGTGTTTATCTGATAGAGTCTTGTCGGGAAGGGCATGGAAAAACAATCCAGTTTCATCACAATAGGCGGAAGGCGGTCCTTGAAGCTGTCAGTCACATCACTGTCAACACAAGCAGTCTTACCACTAACAGTAAACTGTTTTATGTTGTATCATTGTTTCCAGCTTGAAAACCATCCGTCTGAAGCATTGAAGCATATTCGTGCTTTGCACACAAGAAATCAAGTCATGTAGCATTACACTGATCTCATAAAACTTCCCCTTGTGTAGTCTTTTTGAGTCACCATTGACATTCGTCTCGAACTGCAAGTGGTAAAACTCCTGTCTTCTTCGAATGTTCGAGACTGTCTGTTTACTTATTTTATACTTTTCAGCAAGGTCCTTTTGCTTCACTGCCGGTAGCCTCTCAGCATCAACTTGACCTTGTCAGTAAGGTAAGGGCTGCATTTGGACGTCTCCGCTTTGGTGGTGGTTCGGCCATTTTGTCGATGATGAGAAATTACTGGAGTATCGTCTTTTTATAACAAAATCACATACCATCAAAATGACACTGAGTGAGTCATGTCAATTCCTTTAGTTAATTGGTTATCATCACACCTGATAATCCGGCTAACTACAAAGCACTTTCACGTCAGGCAGTCTCGCTAGTCTGAGTTAATCAGCAATGTTTTCATAGTAAATTACCTTGACAGGCAGAGATTTCAGTCCAAAATCAGAGTTACATGAAGTCCGAATTCGTTAGCCTATATGTAATGATAACTTAGTTAACTTCTGTCAGGACCAACAATTCGATCCGAATTATGTAGAAAACCGAGTTACTTAGGGTCCGAGTAAGACAGCCTCCACTGTATATGGCAGCGATCTGTAAAGAATCAAGTCTTGACCAGACAATCCAGTGATCAACATCAAGAGTATTGATCTACAATCGATCTTCACACCAGTATTGGGACGAATGACGGGAATATATACAGTACTTACTATCTTGTGTTCATTTTTGTTGTGTTCGGATATGCAGTCTGTCCAAGTGTATAATTATATGGCGGCAAGTAGAGAGGATAAAAGGCCTCCATTACAACCTCTAACTGTTCTGTGGCCTGTTCACTTTCCATCATCATGGTTCGAGTGAAGATAGCTACCTGCAACATCAACCATTTTGAAACATATAATTAAGTTACCCTCATGTTTTGAACGTATGTACCACAATATGTATCAAACTTCAAGTTTTTGAATATTGCAGAATATTGTGTTTGGGAAAATGATCAAACTAATATAAATCATTAAATACTTGCATTTGTAGGCATGATGCCAAACTCTGGGGGTATAGGATTAACATGTACAAGAAATCCTCGATAACCAGGTCTGTTGCCATGAACGTCGAATGATACACTTCCTGTTAACCCAGGAAAAGAGACCTGCAACAAATACAAACACAGACTGAGTGAACATTGCGAAAGTTTAAAGTGCACTTAGCTTTTAGTGGTACACCCATACAGTGATAAGTTGATGACAAATGTTATGATGGCACTCTCATATGTATACCATCATCAACATTACCAATATTCAAAACATGTGGAGATGTGAGTATTTCATTCTTATATAGTTTCAGCTTGGTATGGTAGATTAGTAGGTAAAGCGTTTGCTTGTCTCATCCAATACCTGGGTTCAATTAACCATATGGGACAACGTGTGAAGCCCATTTCTTGTATCTCCACCTAATATCCATGGAATAATGCTAAAAAGCAATGTAAACCGAACTCACACACACATAAAAATATTTTTAGAGCATCTTTGATAACAATCAGAAAATGACATGTAAATGCTGTAGGTAAATGACTGTTAGGCTGACGTAAAACAATGCGCAACATTGGCAATAAACCAAACCTTCAGCTTGGGTATGTTAAGACAGTCACCCTCTGATGGAAGACAGATATCAATTATACAATAATTTTAGGCTGGTGATGATACATCAGTATATTTCTGAGCACTTTTCCTATATGAACTGTTCTACTACTATTACCTATGTTTTTCATAAACAAATTGTATATAAACAAACTAATTCACACTAAACATGAATGTCAGTGCGTACAGTGTTCACTTTTGCTTAAGACAAGTGTCTGGAGATCTGACAAAGGGGTTGATATTACACACCATAAACAGGTTAGAGTTCATTCTAGACATTTCCTGGTAGGGAGCAAACTTAATTCAAACATCAATGAAAGAAAATTGTTTGAGTAATAACTCGTCAATTTTAATCTCCTTCAATAAATTTTTAATTGGTATGACATCTTTTGTGTGACTGACTTGGTGATGTGCTTTGCTATTTATAATATTAGACAACTTTTCAGCTATCAAGCGTTCCTTTCCAAGATTACATAATCTTTCAGAGTCTATACTGTATATATATGAAGACAGCTATACTGTCAGAATACTTTTGGCTCACTGATTCTCAAATAAGTACTTTAGTTCATGGAAATCTTAGGCATCATGAGACACTTCCTATGCTGGGACGATTCATCGATCACTGTTTCCATTCAAGGGTACCACTTCAATCAGTTCTTTTCAGTTAGAGTCTGCAACTTCAACCCGCCCTTGTGGATTCATGGTCGCATAACCAAATGTAATAGTTGAAAATAAATGAATCTTGACCAGATAGCCTTGTGATCAGCCATCCTGACCTAAAATAACATGAAACGTTTTTCTCTGATTCTTACATTTCTCACTGCCAGTGCAATTTTGTCTCCAGTAATTGTTTGTCCTTGGTCAATCAGGTCGGACATTGCTGTGGCCATTGCCCTGACTGCATCATAGCCCATGCCAAACTCTGCTCCCACCTTGAAAGAAAACATGGAACACATTTGTAGATATTGATCAGTAAAGGAAATAAAGTCACCTTCTTTCTTACATATATCTGGTTGGTTGGTTTGTTACCACACTCAGGAATATTCCACCTACATGGCAGTCTGTGAATGATTAATCTGAGTCTGGACCAGACAATGCAGTGATCAACAGCATGAATAGCGATCTAACAGCAATCTATGCAATGGGATACGATGATGAGTCAACCAAGTCAGCGAGCCTGACCACCTGATCCCATGTTGCCTCTTACGACAAGCATGGGTTGCTGAAAACCAATTCTAACAAGGATCTTCACAGGCTACATGACAATGGGGACCAACTGCAGAAGGAATTACTACACAGCCCTTCTTATTGAAATAAACTCAACATTCATTTTGAACTACTTCACAGTTTTGTGGTGAAAAGCTTAACTGATTGGTAGAACTTTCCACTTGCCTTCATTTTTATCACACAATCACGATGATGAAATTATGGAAGAATAAATCAACATGGCATTTGATTTTAAATATTTTCTGGACTATTTATTGAAAAGTGTTAAATAGCCAAGAAAGATAACCCTACTATATTATCATTGCAAAATTTAATAATAATGGTAAGATACCATTATTTGATTGCCGAAAATAGAAAGTGACTTGTCTTGGGGATGAGGCGACGGGGTTTTTTAACACCCAAGAATGGAATGTCAAATATCAAGTTATCCAAAATGAAAAATAACTTTTCATTGTATCTTACTTTATTAATGTACAATAAAGTGTGGCTAAATTCCAATAGTTTTCCTTGTCAGCAAAAAAGAAGGTTAGAGAACATTTACCAACTTCTGTTTTTCACTCCTGTTTTAAATGTTAAACCATGAGATAGAAAATTCTGAAGTCTACAGTGCCTTGAATTGCAAAGTCAAAACCTGCATTTGGTACAACGGTGCACCTGAAAATAAACACAACAGGGATTCTAGCAGTTATGTTAATCACACATTTTTGGTAGGAAATTTGACATGATCTGAGATGTAAAAATGCTGCATTGAATACAACTGCCTGTATTGCAGTCCCTCATTCACCAAGCATCAGTTGCTTGGAACCAGTTGAAACATGGAATCTCCACATAGGTTGTAAATGAATATCTACCTCATGGATGACATATTTGACTCGGCCATGGTAAATTGATCGATCACTGTACATGTGATAACCCATGACTCTCAACCAGTCATCAGATGTGTAGGCAGTCAGATCATATGTTGAAGCAAATCCATGTGTCCCTCTGTATGCTACTGTGCAGATTGGTGTCTGGAAAACAGAACATAATGTGCAACAACACCTATCAGGAGAAAACAGCCGCTCACCTTCATGCTAATCATGTGTCTTGTACATTTATCCCTCTTTTGACTCATTAGATACTTTCTGTTAAAGCTGACCAAAAATAGTAATGTTCTTGAGTATGTCAAAATCCCATCAAAACAGTTGGTTTCATCTTAGAAAATTCAACAGTAAGTAGAAAATGGCACCACTTCACGACCTGTTTAGAAATATCTGCAAAGTTTTGTTGATATACATTCAGAGATTTTTGAGTGATGTTCCTGAAAAGAAATCCACCCCTTTTTCAGACTAAGTCCAGATTGTTTCCATGGATATCAAGAAAAATAGAAATGCCAAGAATCTATAAATTGGTTCCAGTTAAAATACCTACCAATTTTTGTTGAAAAACATTGAACAGTTTATGAGTTATGTCAGGCTAAATAAAAAAGTGAAATGTTACTCAGGCATCGGCGTGTCACTTTTATTTGTCCACATAACAATTTTTATTGCTATTTTAAAAATAATATTTTGACTTGGCCGCGTCCCGATTATACATTATACATTATACATGTCCAGTATAAGAATGAATGTCGGTGTCTTGTCTGTAAGAGTAAGTGTGACTGTGACTGAATCTATACAACCCATCAACACATGCTAAACTTTCCAAGCTGTACTTCTGAGATAAATAAATAAATACATGTTCCTCCCTCGTTACTTCTTTTTCTATGAAAAATGAAAAATGAAGTCCTTCCACCCTCGTCACTTTTGACAAAAATGTGTCCCAGAAGCATTTTATTTTTTTTATGCAGCCTTATGGAAACAATATGATTATGGACGGAGAAGGCATTATGACAAAGGGATGAATATACTAGCAATAAAATAAGCAGTTATTTCTATTATTTTTATCAAGGAATTCAGTTTTCTAACAAAGCAATAAGGACAAATCAATGATAACCTTGATTCTTTGTGCATTTATTAGAATGGTTATCCAATATTATCAATAATTCCTTTTTTTTCTTACCATCATACATTCCGCATGCTGGTTCCCCCAGGGGAATTGCCAAATGAAGATTCCAAGAAACACCCACTGGTATCCATGCAAGGCGGACATTCCATAGCTGGAAATCAAGATGGTTTGAACATATGAAACTATTCTGAAACCTGACCTGTAGTATATTTTGTCATAAGTTCTGGTTCAACTGTTCTAAAATGCTGAAATATTTTTTCTTTCATCTATTGAGCACAATTTTGTTTGTTTTTGAATATGGAAACATATCTACTGGATGGTGGCTACTATGAATAGCAAGGAAGTCTAAATTACAAGTGTTTGTGCACATCTAGCTTCGATGTGGAAAGAATTTATCACACAGGATTACTCTTGACTTTGATGATCACAGTCAGCTGGGTGTTCTACTCTCCAGATATCCTAGTACTCAAAGGACCATCTTGGAAACATGCATTTTGAGGTGCTCAACAAAGATCTACAAATATGTCCACCATGATTAAAATAGAATCAATCCAGAAGTTCTCAGCATCTCTTAGAATGGGAAACAGGATATTCAGTTGCGACTGTTCTCATTAATTATTTGTAGTTCTACAGTTAGTATTTTCTAGATAAACCTCAGATTCTGACAACAAAAATCTTTACTTGGTGTACAAGTAATAATTCCAAACACTACGTATTATTGCAAGCACAGTGACTATTTTGTCACAAATAATCATATATATACTGGGTACTAAATAACAGTCTAAGGACCCTGCTGTAATAGCTGAGTCAGAACATTATTATTCCTTTAAGAAGTTTACTGACAATATCTATTATCAACTGAAAATGTTTGGGCCATGTATACTCTTTTACAATTATTTATTCACAATCATCTTGTAACTTAATACATACTTGTAAGCTTCTCTCAAAACATGGTAAATAAGTGGAGCTGTGACATATGAAAAGATGATCCTTGTTCCTAAGCTTTTCACTTTTTCCATTGTAGCGTCCAGGTCATTTCTCACCCAGTCCGCTGGTTGTAACTGTGGCACAACAACCTGAGAAACAAAGAACATACGTGAGCATTGACTGAATAGTATTATCAAGCTAACACAGTAAATACTCCTATAGCAATAATTCATATTAAAGTACTATCGGATATAGAAAAAAAACTACCTGTTTTTCGGCTGTTACTGTGTATCCCTCAAATTTACACAAATTGCAAATAGGATATGTCAAAATTACTCACTTCGGGTTAACTTGGCATTCAGTGGGATGTTTTCGAGAATATCCAGAAGAGCATATTTACTCGTAAAAATGGACAAAACGTAGAAAAAAATGAAATAAAATATGAATAACTGCTAAAGACAATAGATCGCACTATAGGTGGCAGTTAGGTTGCTCAGTCAGGTATGACGACATAAAGTCAGCACACATGGTATGAAACGCATGTACTGCCAGTGCAAAGGGTCATCTCAAAGACATTTTGTGCTTTGTCTCAAAATATACAGATGGCTTGACCACACAGAGATTGACATGACTGGATATTACTTGTAAATTGTTATCATACACCATGTATTTCCCCAGTTTAATTCCCTTAAAGGAATGGCATCTTTATCCCTGAGCCCGAGCCCAACCATCATCTGCGAACCTGGTTTTGCTTTTGAGATGACCTCCTCCTTCCTGTTTCTTTTCTTAGTGATAATGAAACTCGATGGTAGGTAAGCCCTAAATAGTTTCAGCATGAAAGTTATCAATTTCAATGACAACTATCGTTTATGATGAAGCTAGGTCCAATTTACAAACAGGCAGTTAAAAAGTGCCCTTTATAATCTCTAATCTCTCCTCAGTAAAATCCTTTTTCCAAGTTTCCTATCTCTGTACCACTGGAACTGTAGTTAGGCCAAACTTGTTATAACAGATATTTCACACTTTCGCATATCAACTACATGAATTGTAGAGATGAATGTGAAACAAAAAAGTTTTGGGTTTTTTTTGTCTATTTCCAACAGTACTTTAATTCAACCTCAACTAGGTAGGAAATCAGGGCCCAATTTCTCGAAACAAACTTAAGTTTTTACTCAAATCTGAAACTGAGTTTCACAATTTGAAACAGCTGAATTTTTTTAACTCAAATGCATTTTTGACATATAAAACGCTAACAAATTAAGTAATCTATTCATGAAACTCAAATTGTTTCCAATAGTTTGAGTTCAGTGCCGATTTCAGTTTATTCAGAGAAATGCCTTTTCCCAAATTTGAGTACAATCTTTGACTTAAGTCAAAACTCAGACTTAAGTTTGTTTCGAGAAATCGGGGCCAGTTCTGCCTACCAAGCAGTACACAGCAGCCTTACTAAAGAACAAAGTTATCTGACAGGTCAAATTTTAGCAACATCACTGCAGAGAACACCAGAAATGGGCTTCACACATTGAACATACGTGGGAATTCAGGTCTTAAACGTAACCTAAGATGTCATAAAAACAACAAAACAAATTTAATGGCTGACATGAATGGACATCTTCTTACTTTTTCTGTCATAAGCGATCCTGTTCTGATTTCATGTTTCAATACTTAGTGTACAGTGTTATTTGCATGACAGATCAATTATCATGAAGTATTTCACAGGTAGTATCAGAAAGTATTGTGAACTCTTAATGGAAAATATTTGTTTCTTGTAACAAGTGCTGGTGTGGATGATTTTACAAACGGAATGGAAACACAGCTTGAGACATTAAATACTGGTCTTTTTTATTTTTAAATGTCATTAGGAGTGACAACGTGCATCCAACATATTTACCTCTCCCATGATTCTTATTCCATTGCTCTGAGCTTTGTCGTAGATGATGTTGTTAAGTTCGTATCCTGCAGATCGTATAATCAACTGAAATACAAAATGAGAAGGTGATGAACAGTTTTGATTACAATCATAATTTGGGATCATATAGATAGTATACATACATTAAAAGGTCCTGACAACATCTACCTGTTAAAACATTATTTCAGAATGTTTGTTGATGTAATTATACTTACAATATGGGTCCATTTTCTTGATTTGGCAGCAAGAAACACACTGTGAATGGCAGCACCATCATTCCAAGCCAGTCTGTTGTAGTATGGGTACAGTGACTGGTTGGCAACAAGAGAGGTGTTCAGACATTGGAAAAGCAGGTTTTTTATATGCCCAAACATACATCAGTGTTGGCTCAAGAGAGGGTTTTGGAGTGTTTTGACTCATCAAATTCAGTGAGGATCCCCTCTATTTTACATCTGCCCATCTATTTAACATTGGAGGGGGTCCAGAAACATCATTTTCATCAATTTGGACCCACTCAAAATTTCACCCAAATCTAACACTGATACATACTTCAGCAGAATCTATTCTTGTTATGCAAGGTAAAATATGTATTGCTTGTTTAGGCTCTGTGATAACAGACTTTGACAATTTTGATTCCAATTGTTGCTTGCAATATGTTTTCAGTAATTAGCTGACCTACCCTTTTAATTGATGCTCCACCCTCAAAGTAAATGTCACGTTACACAACAAACAGTGAAGTTTCAGCAGTAAAATTAGGAAACATTGATATGACGTTAAAATGTTTTCTGACAGATAACTGACCTGGCAGTAGAAACACAAAGTTTTGCTGCTACATTTGGAACTGAAGTAACACAGAGATGGCAACAGGTGAAAGTGACCCAAATGGGTCCAGGGCAGGTCAAGGTCGACTCATCTGCATTTAAATCTGCAGAAATCCATGAAAATTTCCCCCCTTGTTAAAAACACAATGTTAACAGGCCGGGGGTGGAAAGAATTTTATATACATCACTGATTTGCGTGCTTTTCTCTCCAATTTCTTGTTACCTTGTCTCCAAATTCAATCTTGGTTTCCCTGGTTGATATCACAGGCATCTTGTCACCATTGAGAAGAGGAGTAATGCCCTGCGTCAGTTTGTTGTGTCCAAATCCAATTATTCCTCTCACCATTTCATTTGGATTTGCCTTACAAAAAAAGATGAACAGGTTATAAGAATTAGTCAAAACGAAAGGTTCTAAATTGGAGACATCATCTTTTGGAGCCTCAAAGAGATATAGAGACACCAGCCTAGAGACCTGTCTACAGTGTTTGCAATACTTTAATTTGCCAGTTGGCCATCAGGGCCTGCAGGCTATATAATCTACAGGCCCTGAATGAAATCTGGAGGCTCATTTTGTCAAACTAGTAAAAGCAAGAAGATCAAGTCATTAATATCCCCTGCAACGGCAAAATTATCCTCATGAAGATGTCTACAAATTATGATTACAGTATGCCAATGTTTGGTGTGCATATGGCAAAGTGGAAGGTAACTGTAGGCTTTACAGTTCTGCTCTAGAAAAGAACTCTATCACCAAATTCAGTCAAGCTCAAATTTGTTGCCATGTAAACACACACAAAAATTCACACACTGGTGTAACCCCCATAAGGCACATCTAGGGATCGTGGTGGACATGCCGAACATGTTTACCAAGTTTGATAAAGCTCTGAGGATATAAGCTACGATCAATGCAATGGGCAATCTTTTTGTAGCAAGGGGCAATAACTCTCCTTTTGAAATGATATAAGCGACGGTCCAACCTCTCGCTTCCGGTTTGGTTCCCGACTCAAAGTGCGCTGCGACAACTTGCTACATGTAGAGACCAGCAAATGCGTTGCCATGGTCACCTTCATTGAAAAAGCGACCGTTTACGATGAAAAGACTGTAACTGACATATGTTTTGCTTTGATTTTTAGTTTAGGCAGGCATCGTTTAATTTCTAAATGCAGTACGAACTGAAAGTTGGTATATTGTCACGGCATTTCCTATGACAGAACATGTTTTCTGCCCTCATGTTATTTCCAATGGTAATTCTTTAACTACTGCCACATTAACATCTTACAAATAGTTCCTATATTACCATCGATCTCAATGTAAAAATATCATAGATACAACTCCGGAGAACGAGTATTCCCCAGAGAATCTGGGATTATTACACATCCCTGACAATTTTTTGAAAAAAGAAATTCTGCATTGAATGTAACAGTTAGTTACAAATATATATATATTATGTTTTGAGCAGTAGTTCCTCACTAATCTGAATCCATTTTGGTTTTAAATTCTGACACTACTGTATATTTTTATGTATACTTATACAAGTGCCATACACCTATTATTAAAGCAACAGAAACAATAACACCAGTCATCACAGCTTGAAATAAAATATTTACCCTTTGTAAAATATGTCCACCAGTCAGTGTTGTGAGTCCTGTTACATATGTGAATTTTTTTAGTCATTTCTTTTAAAAGTTTAACTTAAAGCTCTTAATATAAATAGTCATTTACTGAGATTTCTCTCAACAAACAACACATATTTCTGACCACCCAAGCAGATGTGTATGATAGAATTATATTTCATATTTTTCTTGCTTTGGTAACATTAAGCTGATGAAATATTTCCCATGACAGACAATATACTATCTAACTTTAACTATCTGACTTTCTGATTTTCATTCAACAGTTCTTAAAGAAAACTTTACGTTATGTCTGTTTGTTAGGAATTAACACAGAAAATATCTTAAAAATCAGATATATGTTTTAAATGATATAAATTCAAATTTAACCCCACAATTATTATATGAATTCGAAGATGTGCTGATGCATTTATTTATATTATTAACAGTATTTATTTAACAGTAAAATGCACAATGACTGAATAAAGTCATGCATGTGTAATGTAATAATACGGTACACATGCACCAGCATACAAAGAATCACATAGAATTACAACATTGTACAGTGCAGATACAATGTAAAGTGGGAAAAGATATTAAATTTATTGATATATTTGTGTTACAATTTGAAAAATCAATTTAATGCAACAACACATAAAGAGCGAAGTCTGAAAAATAGAATATGAGCTTTTTCATGACTATTATAATAATCTGATCATTGTGAAGACAAGATGTATGTAGACACTGCAGGAAAATGTAAACCATTTGATGCTGACAGCACTTAACAGTACCATTTATTATAAAAGCGATTTAAATATATTATCAATATGAATATATTTATTGTTTAGTTGTGTAGCGAAAAATACATTTTGGAAAGTGCCCTTGAATATGTACTTAACCTAATAGTAGTTTTGCTTCTTCTGTGTCTGAAACAGTATATTTAATAAATCAATATTTCCTTTTCCTATTTCCTTTATTAAAACTTTTTAATTTATACCCTTAATTGAGGATAATTAAAATGCAATCATGCTAGGAATTTGCAATATTTATATGTATTATTTATCGTTATAGTGAATTTATATATCATGCATCACAAACCGTTACAGACATAATTAAAAGTAGATTTTAGTTACCCTGCATTTGAAAGTTGGCTACATGTAGGCAATGATAGACATAATTCGTCTGCTACTGTTATTTTACAATTACTTGGCCATTGTTTCTCACTTTCCTCTGTACCTGCTAAATATCTGTGTTGTCAGAAATCTGAATCCCATCATGAACGACCCAATGAAATCAACATAACAAGACTTTCAGTGTTTCACATTTTGCACACTGCGTCAACTCCCCCACCGTAGTGAATTCCATGAATGCAGCCATATCAGCCGTAATATTAAGACGATTTGATTGCATATACAATGAAAATACACTGCAGTTTAAAATGTGTGATACGGAGACATCTAGTGCCAGACTTAAATTACTGACTGCAAAACATCAACAAGACAACAAAACATGACCTGATAACGATCAGCTTATTCCACTGCCTCGCTTCGAACTGCTATTTTGCGATTTATACTTGCAATGAAAGCAGTCATGCCTATCCCAGGTGTATCATAGAATCATGGAATAAATATTTCTAGACATAACACTTGATATATAATCATAAAAGGGAAAAGATATCCTTTCATGCACAGGCATAAATGTTACCGGTGAAGGTGAAAGCTATACTGGTTAAGTGTCGCCAAGTGTAATAAAAACCTTACGCATACGACATGCGCTGTCAGTTTAAGCTTGGACCATCCCAATCAGCGCACCTAGCGGATTAATGAAGGGAACATAAATTCAAAAAGAATGCCCATTAACACTTTCTACAATATGTCAGGGTTCAGGGTTAAGAAAAAATGTAGATAAGACTAAGGCAATCTGGACTGGCTCTAAAGCTGGAGGCAGAGACATACTTCGTCAAGACTGGAATATGGAATAGCAAAGAAAAGAATTTGAAGTTTTAGGAATTAAATTTACTTTCTGACTTCAATGATCTGTGGGCTATCAACACAAGGAAAAGATCAGAAGATACTAATAGATTACTAGCATCGTGGCAAAAAAGAAAACCGACATTGCTTGGCAAAATTACTGTTATTAAAACATTAGCTCTTTCAAGGTTGGTGCATATCCTTAATACTTTACCTAACCCATCAGATGAAGTTATTACTTTCCTTGAGAGAATATTTTCAGATTTATCTGGGATAATAAAATTGACAAAATCAAAAGGAGCGTTTTGAAAAAAAGATTATAAATAAGGGGGGTTATGCATGACTGAAATTAAAACCTTTGCTAATGCCATGAAACTCTCCATACAGTTTAGACTATATATCATAAAAGCAAATGTAAGTAATCCATGCAACTATCTGGTGAAAGATGTACTGAAGTATGGCACTAACTTCCATAATATTGTTGAAATCGAAAATAGGTTTTGGAGAGATGTATTGAAAGCATGGAATGACTACTGTACTAAAAACACCATTGAAGATAAAAACAAAAATAAAATTTTATCCCAACTAATATAACTTTAAGAAACCAAATCAGACACTGGGGCAACAAAGGAATTTTAACTATTAAGGACTTGCATGACGAACAAGGTCAGGGTCCCCTTTCACAAAACTCTTGTAAGCCTAAGGTCTTGTAACTTTTCTCGTAGCATTCCTACTTCCTATGCTACAGTATAGCAGGTATGGATGCTATGAGAAATGTTATTTATTGTTTATGGCTTTATTTCTTGTTTTATGGAGTTTTGTCCTCAGAAAACCTAAAGGCAGGAGGGGAAAAAAAATCACCAAAATAATATTCCTCCCACATACGAAGAGCATTCTACTTTGGGCAATTACAATAACAACCTTTTCAAAATTTTCTTGTAAGTTTACATTTTTGGCCTATCAAAATATTACTATTTTATTTTTTTCTCACCCTTAAAAAAATATGACAGACGGATCCGTAAAACAAGAAACAAAACTGGTTAGGCCTTATCATGATAGTTATCAAAATGTGATCTTGTTAATATGCACAATCCCTTCCAAATATCTTGACAAAATTTACACTATGAATACAGTTACAACTGACACTGAACAACAATTCAGAAAGGTGTTGACCAGATAGACTTAATTACCTTTCCTGCATCAATCATTTGTCTGTAGGTTTTGACAGTAGAGGTGATATCATTCCAAGTATTAAATGGCTGCAGATGTAGAGTTCGATCTGCAAACAGGAGTTAGTCATGAATTAATACAGTTTGAAACAGTACAGTAATTAAGTTATACAAAATGGTTTAATATTCATTAAGACCAGGAAATATTAAAACATAACAGAACATGATTTAACATTTGGATGAGAAATACCATGATTTGAGTAACAGAAACATTCACCTTGTTCTGTGTAGCATTATCATTGTTTCAATTTTATGTATAGCAGAAAACACGCCTCTGAGGTTTTTGTTGACAATGTAAAACCAGATGGGGAGGGATTTCCTGACCCTGATGGTTTTCCATTGTCTACCAAAACCAAGGAGAAATGTTCTCTCTAACATATATACAATCAGTGATGGATAATTACAATGTAGATGATCATTTAATGAAGCTACACAACAATAACTGAATAAAAATCAATTTAATGACAGTAACTATGCAGATACTGTAAATCATTAAATTTTTGCAAGCATGATAATTTTGCGAAAATTGCAAATGACTTGAGCTCGCAAAAATATCATAACGCAATTTGCTGCTAGAATGCAATGAATAATCAGCAAACAACCTGTCCTATCATCGCATTATTATTCACTAGTTCATATGATTAACAATAGATCTAGACAATACATATATTAAGCAAATGTCTAATTACTTAATTAGCATTACTCGTACCCAAGTGTGACTGTCACATGTCAAAAAATGGATACCTGAACAAAAGTCACTCAATCAGTACGTTCGATAGTCCAGACAGGCACCAACCACGCAACACACATTTCATAACACTTATCTGGAGATCAACAGCTTCGCCAACACTGACTAAACTGGTCCTTCATCAGTGACAATTTATTTGAGTCATTCCATTTAATCTAATCCCTTTGAACTGTTTTAAGCTTATCTGGCCAATGCAGCAAGTGTTGTTTTTAGGAAAACATCACTGATTGCATACATGCAGAAGTACTCCACTGAATGGTGTTCAAGATTAGCAGCAAACTTTAAAATGTGATTGGATTTACTTCAGATAAAACTTTCAGATGCAAGTAAGCTTTGAAACTGTCAAACTAAACTATGTTTTGAGAATTCGACAAGTCGCAAAAATGACGTGACGTAAAAACGTCTGTTGGTGGCCACTCGCAAAAATTTCGTGATTTACAGTAATTTAACCCCACAACTTTCGTCTTTATCACTGTTCTTGCAGCTGCCATCTTCCTCGTCAGAACCAGCATCTATGTTTGCACAGGTTTACAACTTGCACATGCTTGTACATTTGAGTCCTTTTTGCCATGCCAGTGAAGCTTGGGAGTTTGCATGTTCTATCAACCTGATGTATTCTGCGATTGGTGTGCCTGTGCATTCGTCCTTTACCTTGCCAAGCATTTTCTTGTTGATGATGTCATGCATCGGCTGGTCTTCTGGATAGTGGCTGGTCTGGTACAGGTGCATGTTTTTTTGATGTCCTAATACACATCCTTGGAGTGAATTTCAATCAACAGGGAATCCGGATTAGCTTCACATTCAAACATTTTCTCAAATTTCTATTGTCTTGCCGAACTCCCAGTTGTTCATGAGCTTGTACAGAGTCTTTTGAAAATCACTGATGGCCAGCTGTCATAAATATGTGTTTTTTCTTATGTAGGGCTCCATCTAAGGACTTTGATTGAATCTGAGCACCCTTTGAATTTTCATGAGTTTTGTTCCCAGCAATAAATACAGTTTGACAATGTATTTTTCATATTCATCAAGGTTGGTACAAGTTTTTTGACATAGGTGAACTTATTTTAACCCCAGCAACATATGTTGATATTCAGATATCCATTTTGGGTTCAGCATTAATTGTTTGTGAGCAAGCAGATGTCTGTTGTGTGATTCATGTAATTCCATGGGATATTCTAGGTCAACATGAAGTATGTAGCCTTTGTTCAAATCCGAAGCAATGCTATTGGCCTTCGTACCGGACGGGGATACCCATTCGAATCCCCCAGTGCGTAGATACTGACTCATAGTCCAGTCCAGGCTGCTTGGGGTCGTGACCTTCCACATACTTCTTGTTGACCTTCACACACCACTTGACGGCCATGCAAATCCTGCAGTATGTCTGTTTTCAAGTACTGGACATGGTAGTCACCCAAGTTCTTGCAGCCTAGTCGTCCCACACATTTAGGCCATGTTCTGTGATGGTCGTTGGTCAAGTTGCTGTAAAAGCGGTCAATGGTAGGTAATGACATCTCACCCTGGTACAGCCATCCATGTATTCGTACCAATACATGCCCTTCATCAGCAGAAGAGGACGAGTCAATTGTTGGTGTATCGTTTGGTGATTTCGAAGTCATCCAGGTTGTTGGCATTGATTAGACTGTCTTGAGATGACAGCAGGAGCTAAATGCTAACTATGAATTTCAGACCATCAAACAAGATGATGTATTTTTCCACGTTGTTTGGGATGCATGTTAGCCCTTAGGAATGGACTACATGATCAAGTGAGAATTGTAACACAACAGGGATTTTTATGATTTGGAGATTGATTTTAAGCTTCAAGTTGCATGCGCTGTGAACAGCACCTGTGTACTTGTATGCAACGGGAGTGTTCATTTACTCATCACATTGAACAACCATGTAACCTAAACCATAGGCATTGCATTTTGAGCATGAAACTTTTTTCCCAAGTATTGAGCAAAGGTGTTGACATTTTTTATGAGGACTTCAAAGTTTGCGTAGATGACATAAGGCATGACCATTTGATATTTGTGGTTGACAAATATTAAGATGTTATCCTTTTTGTTGGGCATGTCAATTCTGACGGCGATCTTTCCCTCGTTGCAGGAATACTCCTGCTGTGATTCCAGCATAGACTATCGTGAAGCCATGCAAGAACCATTCACAAAAGTGTATTCTTTCTACAGTATTTTGATGAATCGGACAACAATCTGCAAAAACTCTTTATCGATGCCCAGTGATACTTGTCACCTTGCCGGATCATGAATAAATTGACCTTCCGCTCTGGGGGTGTTCTGCGGAAGCAGTGTGCCAATCTCATGATGCATGTGATCTGGTAGTAGAAATGAAACGTGAACACGGACCAACTGAGCAAGTCTCAACAAATGTTGTCTAAAGTCATGCAGCATCCCATGTTGCACACCAAAGTTGAACTGATTCTGCCAGAATCATTCAATATGTATGCAACACTTCCAGGAATAATTAGCAGTGAGTCCATGTAACTGCTGAACACGATCGATAACACATCATATCAACTCACAGTCGCACTCTGCGATATCAACTGCTCCCCGTGACAACATGGACCAACATCAGGAGCAACAAGATGTTCATCGATTGCGACCGTAAGCAAATTACCGACGGCTACTACAGCATATGTTTGCTGAATGACATAATCTTCAAATTCATGTGAGCTGAACTCAAAATGAACGACTTGAAATCATAAACTAACACATAGGATAGTTCAGCATGTTGCTCCACATCTCATCCATAAGGACAACTAGAAATAGGTCACCGTCTCACTTAAAATTTACTGGCTGTTGTATATCAAACTCTTTTTTCCCATGTGTTTATTGAGAACAAGGATCATTATGTTACCAAAGTCATCAATAGTAGATTCTACCGGTGGTTAGAGATTGGTTAAGCATTTCGTACCGCATGTACTCGTCAGACAGAGATACAGTGGGTGTCATGCCTTTATATAGATAAGAATCTCCATGGTAGTATTGTTGGTGATGCCACAAGAACGTTCTCTTACCATGACTGCACAGCTTGCCTATGGGGGATTCCCCATGGTATGTGGCAGTGTTGTTTTGCTGTGTATTCGGACTAATAGCTCAGTAATCTGACTAATCACTCAGGGGATTTGTGATGTTTTGATTCCGGTTCACAATTGTTAGAGAACTGTTTGATTTTGAGACACTGTTGTTAGAGTGGAATATTTAACAATTGTGTAGAGGTTGGTGTATTTATACATAAAATATTGTACGCATAAAGTGTGAGTAAAACTCAGAGTTTGTGTTTTAATTAGACTGGGGAAGGCTCTCCAGAGGGGAGAGTCCGGGTCCCAAGTTATCAGAGTGATAACCAGTGTTCACGAATGGTGTTTCTAAGTAACAGGACATTGGGTCCTATAAGTTTCAGATGTCTGTGTGACCCACTGAAAATTCACAGGACCCACACAATAAAATTTATTTTAACATCTGTCATGATTGGCATTGAACTTATTAACACTATATAATGAAAAACATTATTAACATAAATTTATAAACAGTGAACAAGTGTCACATGCCACAAATAACAACTTCAGAAAAAGTCATTGTGATATATTCAGTCAGATACTGGGGCCAGCAGGTTGGGGACTTCTGTCTGACCATTGGCAAATATGCCAGATTTGTCAGAGGGTCAGACACTATTCATGAACACCGGATAACTGGGGAAAAAATAACAATACTAAATATAAAGGTACTCTATATAATTTATGGATATTGGATTAATAATATGATACAAAGATGTTGCATAAGTAGACTTTTGGTACTAAGGCGCCATGGCTTACTTGATGGTGGTCCCCAAAACTTTCTTTTCACTTATTCAATTACTTTCAGTAGCATGGAAGTTCTAAGAATGTCCTCATGTGTTGCTCCAGGTTGTACTTGCTGGTACTCTTGGAAGATATGCCCAATTGCACTGCTTTAAGGGCGGTATATCCTGGCTCCCCAGGGCGGATACGGTTAGGTGTGTCTTCCCGAACTTGGGGTTGGATGACAGCCCAAGGTTAGTGATCAGTTCGTTCTCGTCGATAATGTGTGACCAACTGCTAAGAGGTGGGACTGGGGTTGATTCGATGTACACTGCTTCCTCACTGGCTGGGTGTTTCCAATGTATGGTGTATGGGCGGTGACTTTAGTGGCATATGTCAGTTTGGCATCTTTGTTAGTGGGGTCTACCTTTTCCCAGTTTTCCAGTGCCTCAAGTTTGGAGCCATGGGCGTGTCGAAAGTGCGTCATGCAGTCGTCCTTACAACGGTAGTTTCTGGCACATATTCTACAGGCATGACAAACATTGCTGTGCTTGTTGTTTACATGCCTGGTTAAAGCATCCTTCCTAGAGAATGTGGTCGGACATAAAGCGCAAATGTACTTTATGCTTTCCATGTTGGACGTGTGTGACGTTGTGTGTTGTTTGTGATGTCATGGCAGAACATCAGATTGCTTGATGTAGTGGTTACCAAGGGCATTTGAGGATTTCTGGCGTTGTGTAGGGGATAACATGGTAGATAATAGAGAGTGTCTGCCATATTGAAGACTGGGTGCCATGACTGTCCACAAGGATTGCGGCTGGTTATATCAGAAATAAAATGGCTAAAGAAATGGCTATAGGTATATTTCAGCCTACAATCCTGTCATTGAGTCCTTGCAGCTGGAATGTATGGACCTCAAAAATCCACCGTAATTCAAGAAATCTCTTTTTTTTTTATAGTTTGTTCAGAGTATGGGTGTGTTCTCTGAGTTGTGTGATTACGTCAAATTTTATATCATTTTTGCCATGATGTTCCGAGTTGAAGTGAAGTGCCACCTGTTTGTTGCACTTGTGGGTGATATCAACATAATCAGATTCTGAAACAGCTTTAGTTTCACCAACATATTGTTTCGTACAACATTTGCAAGTAAGACTGGCAAGTACAGCTTTTTTTATTGAAGACCTTTTTAGTGACAGATCTTGTGAAGTTGTCACTATCTGTGAGCGTTTTGCAGATTTTGCAACTTACCTTGTCACACATATTGACAGTCTGTCCGCTGATTTGAGGTAGTTGTCTAGGTTAGGTCAGAGTAGCTCTAACTAGGTGATCCTTTAGGGGATTTTTTTTTTTTTTTTTTTTTTTTTGTGGTGTTGGGAAAGTGTCATGATGATGCTATAGAGAGCACAACCAACCGTGACAATTACATCCGAAAAGATGACGAGTGTGAGAAGAAATGCCAGGACTGTGTGTCCACGTTTTTCAAATACGTGGTTGCAACTTTACTCTTTACCAGTGTATAATTTGATAAAGAGGCAAATTGTATGCGGTTTACGATGTGTATGAATATTGAGTTTACAGGGAATGACAGTCAATTATCACACCAGAATGCCCAGAAAACATGCCAAATCTACAGATCACATATCATCAGTCGAAGTAGAGAATAAAAGTCAATCCTTATCAATGAAAAATGACAATCACAGCCTTTCAGTCAGGTAATGTCAGTTCTTAATTCTCAAAATCAACTGAACACATGTTACACTTAATAGTTTCCTCAACATTCAGACAAATATATTGTCCTCAACCTTCCTGACTGTCACTTTCCCTTGGACTTGTGTTACATACCATTGAGAAAACTGTTGTTTTAGTGTTGCAGTGCTGTTTTCAAAATCTATTCTGAATTAATTCTAACTTTTAAATAAATGCTGAGCAGCACCTGGTTTCATTTCTTTTGTGCAAATTGTTGACTGCACCTGTACTGGTACATATAAGATATTGCACATGTACGTGTACTCAAATGAGTAACTACTAGGCATTGTATGTCTAACAAGTCACAGCAAGTTGACATGACTCACACTATTTTCTAAATGGCCCATATAACTGCGGACAGGTGGGCCATGGGCCCACATTTTCTTAAGACTAGAATGAACAGTGTTGTTGTGATGTCTCCATGTGTATCGCTTGGAAGCGATCATACAGAAAATAACATTCGGAATTGTTTGGGTACAAACTTGTTCAAGGTAAAAGTTTGAAAGGTATGTGCAGTTGTCATTTTTTGCATTTTAGTAAGCTGTGTTCTGATTGCACAATTAAGAAAGCTGACTGACGCAACCCTCTACTAGGCTTTGTTAGACTCAGTACAGCAGTGTAACAAATAATACTGTGACTAAGTTTACATAGACTGTGCATTTTGTCAACTCACTTGCAAGTATTCCCGGGAAGATATCATTGTTTATATCGTTCACTGCAAACTGAATGAAAGATTCCACATGAGGCTGCACATCTGAGCTTGACCCTGAGTGGTAGTTGTCTATGTACGATGCGATGTGGATATCAGCTGAAACAAAACACATCACACTAATTAGTTCATAAATACAAACATTTTGCAAGTTCCATGCTAATGTTTGAAAGTAACATGCAAGTGGCAGCTTAAACAAGAACCAGTCAAAACATGACTTATATTTTACAATCATCAACAAAAACATGTTTTTTATCAAACAATTAAACAAGGAAGTTAACTAAACATAATAATGGGTACATTGTAAATGACCAATCGCTAGCATGCAATGTACAACAATTTGCCTGACAACGGAGTGCAAATCACTTGCAATCACACCAATCGCTGGATGAGGCCACTTTGTTCTCAAACCAAAATGGTGGCTCAGAGAAATTTGAATTCGACTGCTGAATAAGAACGGTTCGACTGCCTAATCGGCAAAGACAGCTTACATCCCAGCATCCTCAGTTTGTTCCCCAGGTTCAATGATGTCATCTGTGAAATGTACAGATGGTTCCCTTAATAAGTGTGATACCAATGCATGACACGTGACACGGTGATTCAAACAGATGAGAGTATTGTAAGCGTGTCGTCCGTGCTACAGGTGTGCATTAGTCTCATTTTGACTTCTGTCTTGTCCAGTCCTCGTCAATAAATGTTTTGTGTGCCAGCTGGGGCACTGATTGTTATTCCTTACACATCGACAATAATAAATTCATCACTCGTCATCAAGACTTTCTAATATGTTCTTTATGAGGGCCAAGCAAACGGTAAATCGCCCCACCATTTTTCGAAGAGAAAGGCTTCAAGCCCAGAATAGGTGATTCATTTGCTTACGTAAATGATTTCCGGCTTGCAACGCACCCAATATATTCATTAATATGGATATACTTTGAAACAGAAAATAATGAATGAAAGAGCAATGAGTGCATGTTATTTGATGCCATTCAACAATAATCCAGCTGTATTGTAACAAGTGAAAATCCAGCATAAAATTTATTTTCAGCAACCCATGCTTATGATCAGAGGACACTCAACATGATCGGGTGTTCTTGCTCGTATCCCATTCGTGTAGGTACATGCTCATGATGTTGATCACTGGACTGTCTGGTCCAGACTCAATTATTAACAAACCAAATGGCTGGAATATTGCTGGTGCAGCATTAGATAACGAACCAAACAAATTATATTTTGGGGCTTCAAGCTGATAACTTACAAGTGATGGTCAAACTAGGAGTTGCTGTTGAAACCAGGGTACTTGAAGCAGCTGTTGTCACCTTAAAGTGTAGAGTTACTCCAGTGATGGGTTCACAAACAGATCCAACAAATATGCCCTGGCCATCAGTTGTCTGGAAATTAGCATCTACTGACAAACATGCAGTTGATGGTGTAGCCACTGTAGTCGCAGACTGCAAAAGAGAGTGAATAACTTTACGGAATAAGACATAACTGGTGTGGCATGTATCTGAATGACTGTGCAAAGAAAGTACCATATACAATCTTTTGTACATTTTCAGCAAAGATCAAAGTTTTCTACAGCACAAGACCTATTAACAAGAGGGAGACAATTTGGGTATTTCAGGATAACTCATGGTCAACAAGCAAAATGTCTACAAAACTCAACATGAATTCAATAAAAGCTGGTGTTTTCATGAAGACACTTACTGGCAAACAAGGATGATTACACGACGCCATTTAGAAAGTGGTCATATGCAAATCAAATCTCTCCTCTATCGATCACTTATGGGATGAAATTGGACGTCTTTCACGTCAACGCCAGATGGACAACATCCAAGAACTTGAGGTTGCCCTTGTTCAAGAGTGGAATGCTATCCCTCAGAACACTCTCCACAGACTGATCAACTCCAGGTGACGACAATGCACCGCATGTGTCAATGCAAATGGTGGTCACACCCGTTACTGACTTTCCTGTTTGACCCCTACACCAGTTAAGCCTCTCTCGCATTAACATTATCGTGAATGAAATTTAATGATCTTTACATGTCTTCTTAAATCATTCATTATCTCAAATGCATCATAAGCATATACTTCACGTATCAATCCGTGGAGCTATTCCAGATTTCGTGAGTGGTGCATTTTCATATGGAATGAGTATATGACATATGTTGCGTTAAACAAGGATGAGTTGAGCACTGACCTCACAACTGACCTGTATTAGCATGTATGAGTGCCACCCACTGGCAGTTACCATTGTGAGTAAAAGGGCCCCAGGTTGTCAAGTGTAGTGTAGTGTAGCAAGGCGTAGTGACTTGCTACACCAACCGGTCAGATCGAAGTCACCAACCTGCCAGTCCCTGTGTCTGACTGAATATTTCACAATGACCTTGTCTGAAGTTGTTATTTGTGGCATCTGACACTAGTTTGCTGTTTATAAATTTTATCTTTGTTATTTCATAATGTTAATAATTTCAGTTCTAATTATAAGAAATGTTAAATCTGAAATATGTGTTTTATTATATTCTATGGGTCCTGTGAATATTTAGTGGGTCAAACTGACATCTGAAACTTACAGGACCCAATGTCCTGTTACTTTGAAACACCATTCATGAACACTGTGAGAGTCTTAAAAGCAAGGTGTAAGCAGCTACACGCAGAATCAATTTCATGTTCCATTTTTCATGCACTGCACATGCATGAAAAGAAGGCAGAGTTTGGTTTATACCTAAATTCCATGTGTTGTCAGCATAATCATCGTCAAGAACTCAAAAGTCCTGTTGCAAGCATAATAATATACTCAGGCACATGATGTCCTGTTCTCGCGCTCATCAATCACACATGCGTCCACTCAACATATGCGTATAGGCTGCTTAGCAGACAACAGTGCAATAACCATTTGTGCTACCCGTGCACTAGCCTACATCTGCTCAAACTCTCATAAACCAAATGGGTTTGCTCACCATAATGCCATAAATGCACCACCTAGTTCTCGTAAATACCTTCTCTACGCTGGTCCAAACTATCCTTGTTTGCAAACATCAACTAAGGCGACAAGATAGACGAGATGTTTACCAGACTAATTTTAGCTTTTCATGACTTGCTGACTGAAAATTAGAATTTAAATAGTAGAATATGGTCACCGAATAGATGGCAGTTCTGACAGTGAAGGATTCACATAAAATATATGAAATTACCAGGCTTGAGTCTGGTCCTGAGTATATTCTTTTTCCACTTGAATCTCTCACTTCAACTTTCAGCTCTTCAATAATTGGAAAGTTTGCACCAACACTGGTTTTTATGTTTGCAGTTGGGGTCAGCAAAACCAGTTGAGTGGCAACTTGTGCTGGAAATGACAAGAGTCATGATCTCATTCAATCAGAATGTTATTTCATGAAGTAAAACAATTCATCACAAATGCAGATCTACTACCTAACAGAAATCTAATTATCTACCAAGCACATAATAGACCATCCAGTCCGGGCCAATAAGCCCCGCCCACTTCACTTTTGATGTTAAGGGGGGCAACCTCTGACTAATAACAATGGCGTCACCACCAGCAAAACGTACGTGACTGAGAACATTGTTGATGAATTCTGCTTGTGGTACTTTGGTATCCGTAGTTTGTGAATGACATGTAAAGTCATACATATTTTATTTTTGATCAGTCTAAGTAAACTTAGTCTCAGTGTGTTTCGTTACACTCAAACACCAGTAGTGGAAAGTAACGAAAAGTACTGGGGATAAGTTTACTTAGACTGATTTTGATTAGAGTTGTGACGATATGCTCATGCCACGATACGATAGGTATCACGATACTGGTAGTACGATACATTCGATACGATACGCATCACGATATTTTGTCCTTGTATACAGAAAAATAAAAGTACTTGAAATAATGAGTTGTTATGTTATCATTTCAGGGAAGGTATTCTTCTCCCAAGAAACATAAAACATGTCATCAAGAAAGACATTTTATTAAAAATGTTTAGCATGTGTCAGTAAAGTAGTGTTTTCCCCAAAAATGGAACAGCAGGGATCAACATTGGCACAACTGGCTTTTTAGCACACATAACAAAATAAATTTGTGAAAATTATCTCAGTCGGAGCATGTCAATAGCAATATTTTCCGCGAACATCTAAATAGAAGGGGAGATGGTGTTTTTGTAGACTACTAAGTATGTAAGTATCATGTTGAATCGATACATGACAATCGTATCGATGTATCGTATCGTGCAGCTCTTGAATCGCGATAACTTGCGTATCGATTAATCGTCACAACTCTAATTTTGATACATATTAGTTGACAGAATGTAACAACAATTTTAACAAATTTACGTTGTACCAAAATTAAAAAGAAATAATATTCTCTTAGTAAGAAATACAAAATTATTTAATTTCTTCCAATATTCCAGAAAGTCACTATTCTTCTCTCATGGTTTTTGTATCGATCCACAGCTCTATAATGGAAATTCCGAAATATTTAAGGCATGGTTTTGTAGACACTCAATGCTTTTCATATTTTAGATAATACGTGATAGGCATCTGCTTACACCGTCCCTTTCAATAAAAAATATTACTCATAAAATATTTTGACCTATTAACAGATAGTGTACTGCAGAGTAGCCCTTCAAATTGCGCTTTTGGAACTGGACAACATCATAAAATGTGTGACAAATTCAAGAATATGTAAGAACAAAGGCAACCATATCCATCACATTGTTCTTTAATGTAACACGTTTTGCCATGTTGGTCGTCCCTAACCGAAATCACATCGCTGTCAGATTTGTTTACATTGTGTCACAGCCTTCTCGCCTGTCTCGTTTCAGATTTGTGATCTACAGAATCAATGCCCAGTGTTGACTAAAACGTTAAGCAAAAACAATTTTGTAGTTACAAAAATTATCATTGTTTATAACACTTGCAAAGCCTTAAAATTCTAGTTGTTGTCATCTAATTGGTAATGGTTTTGCACATGTGCAAAAGTGTGGAAATTCATACGAATTCTCAACTTCGAGCAGGCATAGGTTTCGAGGACGATGGTGCTGATGGACTGATCGTGAGGCCTATCACATTCCTTGATCCACATCAAATTATTTTTTGTCTTCACTGAAATGGTTTTGTTGAAGCTACTCATCAAATTGCAGCAATGTATAACAGAGTCTGAATGGCATAATTCGAAGCACATCTCTTCAGAGGCTTTGTTTGACCCCGAAAATAAGTCTGACAAATCCACAATGCACGCCCGGCCTGCTGATTGGCTGAAATCAACGCATGCGCCAGCTTTGATTGACAGACTGGATCGGTCTATTGTTTGGTAAGTCTTTTCATAAAATT
The DNA here is from genome assembly GCF_037392515.1 of Haliotis asinina. Taxonomy (NCBI): domain Eukaryota; kingdom Metazoa; phylum Mollusca; class Gastropoda; order Lepetellida; family Haliotidae; genus Haliotis; species Haliotis asinina. The sequence goes on along the minus strand of NC_090295.1, from coordinate 9,869,502 downwards.
AGTGAAACGTGTAAAGGCAACTATCAATAGAATAAATAAAATAAAGGAATAACACATTATCATTTTAACCAATCACGGATCCTTGTCACAATTTATGTTGTAACAGAATTTTAAATCTGTTTAAAGGTAAAATAAAACATAACTAAAGTCCCTTTAAACACAAGTCGTGGGTAGAGAAGTACCTTGAAGATGTTCTGACCAATGTTAGAAATTAACACTCGCTCCGAGGCCTGAGGCAAGTAGAAGTGTGTCTGGACGAATTCGAACCACGCTACTGGTAGCCCAGTGGGCAACAAGGGTATGTGTCATTGCTGATTATAAAGACAGAAAGACTACTGTCCATATCTCCTCTTCTGATAACTCATAGAAAGCCTCACCATAATCATTTAAGTGTGTTTACCTCACTACAGTTGGTTAATATAAAATATAAAATTCTTACTGCATCATTTTTTTCAACAGGGCCAGTAGAAAACAGCTTGGACCAGTAATTGTTTGCGTCTACTGGCCTGAAGGGCCTGTCTGAAAACAAGATTAATTTCTGTCACTGCTGACAAACTGTTACTTACCAGTAACAGCAAAGTAGTTGCTTAAAACAACTGCATTGCTAAGGGGGTACGACATGTTTATCGAAAACACCAATACTCCATCTGACGCAGTCGTGATGAACTTGCTTGCCAGATCTGTGTAGTCATTTGGTGTTCTGATCCAGGGGTCGCGTGCCATTGTCACTGTCAAATTGAATCTGACAGCTGCATGTACATCTAAGATTCTAATATCATTGAAAGTGACAAGTCCATTAACTGCCCTCTTTCGGATTATTCTGTCATATGTACTTGCATGGGTGATAGCTTCACTACTGTCCATACGAACCTGAAAATAGAAATCATCGAAAGTAAAATATGGTTTTAAGGAATATAGAACTGGTATAGCTTCATCAGGAATAAAATATATGATTATTTAGGTAAAATACACTACAATATAATTTCAGAAAACATTCGTCCACTTCAGGACTTGATCACAAAAAATACTTTTGATTCATTTAAACAGGGATGGCAACAGGTGAAAGTGATTTCCATTGAAAATCAGCTGAGGGTTCTGGTGGCAGGGTCCAGAATCGACTGATTTGCATTTAAGTCCACAGATTCACAGAAAAAATTGCATTCCCTGCTTTACAATGTTGGCCAGAACTTTCTGATATTTCCTCAATGCTTTTTTTTTTCAATTTTAACTTTTTACTTTTTCAAGCCATTTCCACCTGAACATATTCCTCACTTATTAATCAATATCATCAATGAATGATTTTTAATCATGGGTTGAACTTTTCACCATATTTCTATAGATAAATTGCTGCAAGACACATACGTCATTAGCCCCAGTATTTTGTATTAACTAGTGTATGTCTGAACTGATGATTCTTATTGACCGAAGTGATCCAAACATGTGTTAGCTTTAGTCAGAAAGCAATTAGAAAAGTGGAAGCATGGCTTTGTTTACTGATTTTATTATCAATTTCATGGGAGACAAAATTCTGAAATTGATAGTCCAAGAGACACAGATGTGGCTACTTGACGTTGATAAGCAGGACCTCACCCACCCACCCCCACCCCACCTACCCACCCCCACCCCACCTCTAATACTTTCTCCTTGGATTTGGACGAATCGAAAGATGGACTAATTTGCATTTAAATCTGCAGATTTCTGCAGATCCATGGAAAATTGCCATCCCTGTTTAATACTTCAATATTTTCACCATTGATTAATTCAAAATTAAAACTTTTCACATTTTTTTAAATATGATCATTTGAAAGCAACTTTATTTGAATTACTGAATTCAGAATGAAGTCATATATGGTTTAGATTTAAAGACTGGCCATTTGAAATCTTGGTTGCTAAAATGTTCTTGGATTGCGTTTAGTTAATTTGAATAAGTAATAAAATTACTCACATCAGTGCTATAAAGAAACATTTCTTTTCCAACAGAGTGATAGAACTTTTTGAATTCATATGAGACTTGAAGGTCGACAAACGCGGTGGAGTCAAGTCCAGTAGCAACAGTAGCACCGCCTGTGTCAACAATCTTAGCACTGACAGCAAATGGACTGTTTGCAGAGATGGTTGTTGGAGGTTGTGAAGTTATGACTAAAGTCTTGGCAGGAACTGAAATGAAGTTAGAAATAAAGAATAAAACATTAATTCTAGAGCTGATTATCACCTGAAATGATGTCATACACTGCCTTTTGCAATGGACTTTCAGTAACACTGAAATCATCATACACAATCACGATTTGAAAAGTGGAAGTTTGATGCAAAGTAAATGTTTTTTGGACACATTACCTAAATTTGTAAATGATTTGTCAATAAAATAACTCTATTAAGAATTCTAAATAAATCAATGTATGTGAACGTAATTTTCGTGATATTGCTGTCGATTGTAAGTAATCTCATGCAGTGTAATATTGTGTAGTTATCATCCTAAACTGTGTTCCACAGGAGATATCGCTTGTGTGAGATCATTTGATATCGTTTTGACAGTAGAATATTTACAATGCACTGATAATGCTATGTCACAAACTTGATGATGTCACAATGCCATGACATCACTGCAAGTCTAATGCTAGTTAGAAGTACTGTGTTCGAAGATGTACATGTTTTACTGAAAACTAATGAAGAATGATTTTTTGATGATACACAGAATTTCACCCTCGCATCTATTGAGTGATATCAATTATAATAACACCCATAGACAAAGGCAAAAATATCCTTTGCAAGTCTTGGATACTTGCTACTTTACCAGCACATATTGATGTAACTGATGTCAGTAGACACTTGGGTAAGATTCTCTATATATTGGGTTCAAGGTTACATTAGCCTGACTCCTATTAAAATATTTTGGGAACATTTCACAAAATTGTTGAGTTAAGGCAGGAATTATGCGACATATAAAACCCTGCACAACAAATAGAGGGAAAAGATGAACTCAACTCAAACTGAATAATTATGTCAAATATGCATTATAAGTCATTGTAAACTAATTCATTTTGAGTAACTTGCACAACAATGACTAAAAGCATGTACTCTGTGTCAACAACATCTGTTGAGTATCCAAATCTGGTTGTGCTGACATTATTATCAGGAGATAAATGGACTTTGAAAAGGAAACTTTGCAATATCATGTTTTCCTTGGATAGCAGGTAAGACTGCAGTAAACACCATTGGTCACATTCAACTAGTGTGCACCTCATTTCAGACAAGTGGTTTGAAATGACTAGAATTTGAGATAGAAGCTTGTCCCTACACATTATTTAGTTTTTATTAATATCAGACTCACAAAAAGTCGATGTGCCTATCCCTGAAGCAAAAGGCTTCAATCAGTCTGTGCAAGAATAATGAAATATGTTTAAATACACACAGTATCACAACAATAAGAATTTTAATTACCAAACAAAACTTCTTTACTGATCTTTTTATACTGACAATACTGGAAACACACATAAACAAAATTCACATCAGTGAATAAAGCAACAACAAATAAAAAAATTGCCCAGGAATGAAAAGATCAGAAAAATATAAAGATATTAAAAAAAGACTGGTCACAGATGGATGGCTAGTTTGTTATTTAACACCACATTCAACGACATTCCAGCTATATGGTGACAATCAACTGATCAACAGCATAAGCATCGATCTACACAATCGGGATACCGTGACATGTCAACAAAATCAGCAAGGCTGATCAACAAACCTCTCACAATAAGCATGGGTTGAAACAGATCTTCTCAGGTATGGAAAGTCATGAATTTGTAAAAGACTTGTGATACTTACCTGTTATTTTGAATTGGTTTGTGTCCTGGGTTACTGTAGTTCCATCTGGGAGATGCAATGTAAAACGGTAGATTCTGTTATTAGCTGGAATTTTTGTTAAATCATCATGTTGATGATACATAGCCTCAGCAATCATAAGTCCACTGTGTGCTTGAAGAGGTCCAAGAACTGTGGCGCCATGTCCAGTGGCATTTCCACATGAAAATCTAAAAGGAAACAAACATTATCTAATCAAATAATCTTTGCTACAGCTCAAACCTTAAAAGTAAAGGCTTAGTGGTCACCAGGAAATCATCTCTAAGAATATTGCAGTGGGCAGTGGGGTACATTTTACGCTTGCTTGCCACACCAAAGATCATCCATGTGGTCACAATGTGTAAGACCCTTCCTGGTGTCCCCTGCTGTGATATTGCTGGAATGATGATAAAAGAGGCATAAAACTAAACTCACTGACTGACTCGCTTGTACAAAAGATGGGTGGGCTCTGCAACCTTGGTGGAGTTCTAATGGTTTAATACTAATCAGTTCAACCACTGTGAACAGGATATTATTCTCATAAATGAAACAAATTGATATTGAAAACATACATCTTGACATAATACAAAGTGTCTTTATGGATCACATACATATTAAAAATTGATAAATGTATGATGAAAACAGGGATAATACAAGTTCCGTTAAACTGGACTGTTTCTGTCCCAGAGGAAGGTTTAGGTAAATGAGAGACACCAGTTATCTCACGTATTGAATGTTGTGATAGTTATATAAGGAAACAGTCATGCATAACTATCATGACAGGAACAATCATTCACAGCCATCATGACATCTCAGTTTATTAATGTATAAGTGAAGTGCCATTACATTGTAAGGATAATATAGATACTGATAAACTGCATACTTACACACAAAATCTTCTGTCCATTCTTAACGGGTATCGTACATTGTATGCCCACTGACATAATTTGCCACCATCAGCCTTCCACTGATCTGTTGTGGATGGTGTCGCTGCTGTTACTGCATCTATTGTCTCCACATAAAAAATAGCTGATGCCAAAGGTCCTGTTTGTGCTTGCACTCCATTGTCCATGATGGCAGCCACGACTGGCTTACTAATCCTCTGGTTTAGCGGTACACTGTATACCTTCTCGGCATCTGCTGGGATGGAGCTCGGTGGTGACCGGTCCGAAAGGAAATTGATGACCACAGCTCCATGAACAAGTACTGAAATAAACAAGATACAGTTCAGTTACTAAGGGTGTGTGCGATACAACAGCCCTGACTCCCCTTTCTCTCAGTCCAGGTATTCACCTACACCTTGTCTACTTAAAACACGAACATTCAGCTGCTTAATGAACCAGTTAATCCCACTAGAGTGGAGTGAGCACAGCTAACAGAACAGCCAGGCAAGGGGTTAGAGGTACAAGTAAGTGGCTTGTAACAATGGGCTAGGGGAATGATACTGGGCGACAAAACTGCTGAAACAGGTATCTAGCCATTCAAACTTCACAAAACGATATATATACTGGGGTACACATTTTGCGAACTGGTTCATAAGATCCACACATATATTGCCACTCAAACTTCACAAAACAATATATATATTGCGATACACATTTTGCGAACTGCTTCATCAGATATGATCAGCAATTTCTGTGACCATGATCAGTAATTTATGTGATGCTGCACTGATGCCAACCCTATTGTAGCCCAGTTTGTTTTGGGGCCAAAAACTGATGCAAAAATTAGTATTTTAGTGCCACAATTTGTAAATTAAATAGATATTGTATTCACCCATTATGTTTTTGGGTTTTTTTCGTAATGAATATAAATACACTGAAAACAAAAACAATATGACGTTAATAAAGCATTCTATTTTGACAAAAAATGTCATCAGTCCCATAGTCTGCAGGAGTGGAAATAACTTTAAAATTACTAGTATTGTGGTGGCCGGGACTCAAACTTTCAATAAACCTTGTCAGTCTTGTTTTCAGGAAAAGTCAAACACTTATTTTCAATGAATAAATAGCTGTTTATTCATGGGTATAAATATAATCCAGCACAATGCTCTTTTTCACTAAGTAGATCCCTCTCAAGCTTAAGGTTTATGTGCATGGACCAGTGTTAGGGCAATAAAAGTATGACCTATGGCTTCAGTGGTAGTCACTGTTAGGTATATATAGTGATGGCTTAATTATTTGGTAATCTGAATAACTCGACAGTTATTAAGATAATAATTTGTGTCTGTGTTCGAAAGGTGCAGTCTATTTATAGCATCAGCTACTATAATTGTAAGGACAAGGATAACTTTCGGGCTGAATTATCTGCCCTTAGTTAAGACTGACCTGTAGACTGCCAAAGTCAGAATGACCCATATTGGATCGCATCGTATTTATAGGTGCCAGAAAATGGTCACATGTCAGTTCTAGACCAATCAAATCACAAGATATTACGTCCCGTTACGTCCTTATTCTTTTGAGGGATCTACTTTCACAACATGAAACCACTGAACTACCTGGAAGACACATTACCTCAGAAGGTAATTTGGTACGATAATGACTATTTTTACCCACCAATTAATTATGCGTCATTAATTCATTGCACGCCCTCCAATACCATAAAATCAACAACTGCATCTCTCTACATCCTGCTACGTCCTTGCTGCCTGCTCAGGGGGACGCAATAACAACGAGCAACGTCGACTGGGAACTATGATGGACAATTCAAAGAGGAAGATTACAGATGTCAGGAGGCAATTGGAGCTCATCTGACACATGCAATGTTTAACAACATGACTCAGTCGCTCATACAATCTGACAGTGGCACTGGAGGTCGTATTTATAGAAAACATGTTCATGAATAATAATGCTGAACATCGCATATGAATACAACAGTGGGAATCACATAGTTCCCGTTGTCAGAATTAACATCGGCTTTGCAAGATGAGCTGACATATCATCAAATACAATTCTGGGTTCTTCTGTTCATAATTCACAAGATTATGTAACCTTAGAATGCAAAACACTAACCTCAGTCAAAAGTAGGTGTAACCCCATTGCGACATAGGCTGGCTGTCACAAAGTTAAAACAGCGGGCGTCACCGAAACACGTAGCACGGCCAAGATCACAAATTCACCAAAGCATGGTTAATTATTAAGTGTCACAGGGATTACGTCACAGTTTGTCGAAGGACAAGGTAAGATTAATCCATATCTGATAGTCAGTTTTCAAAACTGGATGATTAGAACAAGGAAATATAACAAAAAAGTGCGGTCAATTCAAAAGTGCTTGAAAATGTAAACAAGATCGTTTTGACAGGCGACGTTGTTGACACTGACTCTTACGAAGTACAACTGTGTTCTAAACAAATAGCGTAATGTGATGGCAATAGCTGATGATATTTTACGAATGGCAATACATTATAATGCTTGAAACAACATGCTACGATCTTTGACATATTTCTTACCTAAAAGAGATTTCAAAACACTGAATTACGTGAAAACGAGGTTGCCAATAATACTAGTATATACTCGCAAAACTAATTACATGATAATTATGGTAATAATTTCTGCAATGCCATTAACTATAAAAATTACAAAAGGGAAATACATAAAAAGATATGCCTAATCATTTACAAGCTTTTGTATCTTATGAATTTTGCAATTTAACTGGAAAAATAATTTCTCAATCTTCGTGATGGCCATCACAGTATACCCTGATAATTTTTCCAGTATACCAGCAGATATTCTTGTTGATGTTTAAAGAATTAACATGGGAAAGTCCATTGGACACCGGTTCATCTTGATATACAAATTTGCTTGCCTGACAGAAAAAAAACTGGATTATTTCCACCTCTGATGTCATAAAAGAACTTGACATTCTATAAGGCATTAGCTATATGTTATTCTTCATGTGTAGGGTAAGTTTACAAAAAATCTTAAATCAGTGCCTCTCTACATCCATAGCAAAAGTACCTCTTCATAGTGGAGTGGCCAAGATCAAGTTTCGATACAAATTATGATTTGATGATTAAAGCAACAAAATTGTCATCACTGTGATGAAGGATCATTAAGAGCCCTCTTAAATTTCTGTATGACATACTGTACACATACTATTTTTAGCATTTCCCCTTTAAGAATACATATAAAGACTGATTGTTTCCTCATTTTCAAAATCTGTTTCATACTATTTCCGTTTTAAAGAAAGCATATTGGTAAAGCATTTGTGATGAAGTGACTGAGTGAGTTTACAGGTTATTCATGCATGGAACAAAATTCAAGTTACATCACAGTGTGTTAGCATAATCACTGTCAGTGTAGAAGGATAACTTGATGTGATGCCTAATGTCCACTACTTAATCATAAATTCATAACATGCAAAATCCTGCATCCTAAACACCTAAAAAATATCAATGGAAGCCACAATGCTTATTTGTATATCAACAAGAACACAGAAAAGGTCAAAATACTTTCTGTAAAAAAATCGATCAAGTAACAATAACTTATCACTGAGTCTGCTACTAGCTGGGTCATGGTATCATGTGCAGTTTAATTTACTGTGACAATGTCACCAACATGACACACAAAAAAAAAACGGTAAGTGAATTACAACAAAATTACATATAATATTCTATTTATAGAGGGTCCATTTAAAAGAGATATTTACCTACTTGCACCAGGTGCAACCTAAGATAAAAAAACATGTTGCACCAGTCAAATTCCAGTTGGACTGCTTTTACTGCAATTTATATACACAATTATTTAGATGTTTTATTCAGAAGTATACCCACTCTCATAAACTAATTTGGTTAGACAAATAAGAGTAACTAGGTTGCACGTTTAAATATTGGGTAGCATCAGTGAAAATAACAGAGCCCTAATTCAAGCCCTGGTATTAGAAATATGTAAGTGTCTTGACCCCCATTGCGTAATCCAGGACCCCTGAAAATTAAGAGTATGAGTCCTCAAACGTAGGACTCCAGGTAAATCCCTGCCTAATGGTGAAATTAGTGCATTTAGCTGACAGAGGAAGAATCAAACTCAGGATTAGACTCTTGGATGGCCATCATCAAGCAATTTGACTGTGCTCAGAGGAAATATGGCTGTATAATTATAATAACAAGACGACAAAGTCCCCCACAATAGCATATTAATACTCTGAATGAATATGTCTACAAAGTTTCAATTATGTCAAATGTTTGGCATGTACTGGTATATAGCAAAGTGGAAGGAGACTACAGAAAGGTTTATAAGTTCTGCCCTTTAAAGGAGCAATAACTTCAAATCAAATAATTCAACACAATCAAATATTCTAATCAGAATTCCAGAACTACAAAAAGGAGCCATATGACCTCTATATATGTTATGTACGAAATATGGTCAAGAAACAGTGAAAAGTTTAAAAGTTCTGCTCCAGAAAAGGGCACTACCACCAATTTGAGTCAAGGTCGAAAATGTTGTTTTAGAAATGCAAAAAAGTTTTCATTAAGAATTCCAAAACCACCAAAAAGCACCAGTACAAAACCAGACCCATCTATGTGAAGAAACAGTGACCGCTTTTCGAGTTCTGCTCAGGAAAAGAACACTACCACCAATTTCAGTCAAAGTGAAAATTGTGGCCATGGAAATACCAAAAATATTTAAATCAGAATTCCAAACTACCAAGAAGCACCTGTACACCACCAGACCTATCAATGTGCATAGATTGGTAAAGAAACATTGTTCTGCCAAGAAAAACAGTACTACTACTACTGGCTATTTCAGTCAAAGTCAAACATTGGTGCAATGGAATCGCCAAAAATATTTAATTCAGAATTTCAAAACTACCAAAAGGCACCAGCACACCGCCAGACCTATCTATGTGCCAAGTTTGGTTAAGAAATATTGAAGGGTTTCAAAGATCTGCTCAGAAAAGACAAATGTGCTTGGAGGCAGCACAGAGGGAATCCATTTTATTACCTCTGCAATGCAGGGAATAACAATGTTTAGTCAACAAAGACTAAAAGACTAAAATTCTTACATATATTACATCATTTTCACTGTCTCCATCCATGTAAAGTTTCAGGCATGACAGTTAGCTGGACGCAGTGTTCACAAAATGCATCGGTCCGCCGGACATTTCCGATGAAAATTACTCCGGTCTGATGAATATTGTTGAACTGCCGGTCCTGGTGTCTGACAGGACATTACATACATGAAATGTCTTCCAGTGTTATGTTTTCATCAATAAATGAAGTAAAAGTTTTAAAAAATGACAAATTTTGTAGATTGTTTGGGTGGGATATAAACTGGAACAGGCTTGATGCTATTTTTATCGATCAATCAAGGTCGGCTAGCGAGGTCATGTACTACTTAATGTATCGTGCATTCTGATTGTCTACTTTCATGTCAGGTACTTCTGAGCAACAAGTCAGATTCCACGATGCGAATAGTTTAGCTTAGATACTGTCATAACAATAAAGGCAGGTTTTCTGTAATTTTGAGATTCACGATGTATCATGGCATAAATACAATTAACATGTTGAATTTCTTAAAATACTATGATGGTGCTTGGCCTTCAAAGGCTCCTCCAAAGAAGCACCCACCAACTGATGAAATCAAATCATCAGAGAAACAGCCTAATTATGTACGGCCTGACCGGTCATTCAATCCATCATGGCAGAATGGGAGAGGTTGGCAGACATTTGCCGATGGTAAAATGACTTGCAGCATTTGTATTAAATATTATGCAAGCAGGAATTCAGCTCGGCCTAGGTTTTGAACAGTTTTATTTCTGGGTCAGCAAACTTCAAGAAATCGGCTGTGACTGATCATGAACTGAGTAGATATCACATTTGTTCAGTTGAACTATTCAAAGCCCAGACTAGTTCTAGTGATGAAATAGCCTTTTCAAAGGCCGGAAGAGCTCTACAAAAATTAAAGAAAGCTGACAAAACAAAATGACACTTCTATTTAGAAATGCTCATGCAGCAGCAGTAAAAAACAGGCCCCATTCAGATTTCAAATGGTTGTGTGAACGGGACAAAGTTAAATCTCCAGAAACTGGGGACACATACATCAATGATAGGGCAGTTTTAAATTTTATTGATGCCATAGCTGCTACACAACATGATGCACCATTCTTTTCCATCATCATGGATGGGAGCACAGACATAAGTGGAGATGAGCAAGAGTCAATGTATGTCAGATCATGTCATAAAGGTGTCGTGACAGAGACATTTCTCAACATAGGAAGTCCAAGAAGTACATGTTCTTCAGATTTGTACATTTATGTCACAAACATCTTGGAGTCTACTGGCCAACACAGCTTTGCAAAAGGTAATTGAAATCTTTCATCTTAATAATATAGCCAACGACACTCGAACAGCATTACATTTTTTTTCGTATCACTGAAAGCATAACTAAGAGACACACAATTATATTAGAGTGAAGAAAATAAGAGACCACTATTAATGTAATCAGTAATAGAAAATGGACTTACTATTGAAAGACATAATTAAGCTATTAAGAGGCATATCAATGTTATGACAAGTTTCCAAACTTTATTCTCAAATTACATGGAATTGTTTTGCATTTTTTGCTTCCCTTTGTACCTTTTCAAATCTTAAAGACAACGCAGGAGTCAGATATGACAATAACCTTTGTGCAAGTGATGCCTATGTAGTTTTCAAGCAGTCATTTGTAAACATTGTGTATTTCAGATAAGCTAGTTGGAATGTGAAGTGATGGTGCATCAAACATGATTGGTTCAAAAACAGGTCTGGCAACACGTCTGAAAGAGAGCTTTCCAGAGATGATTTCTGTTCATTGCCTATGTCACTGACTTGAGTTGGGCTTCAGGGATGTGTTCAGGAAGACAGCATTCTATAAATGCATGACTTTGCTCATAGGCCTTCATTACTTCTACCTCAAACCAAAGCAGAAGACAGGACTTGTCCAGACCATGAAGTCCTTAGGTATTAGTGGACTTCTCCCTCCTAAAGTGACTGGTACCAGATAGCTGCCTCATCTCTCATATGGTCTGACTGCATTTTACCGGTCATATCCTGCAGTGGAGGCCCATCTGTCAACAGCTAGTCATGGCAATGCTAAGGCTGAACGCTTAGTGAGGACAGACATCTGGTAGCTTTCATGCTCTTCATTCAGGTATGATTTTTTTTTTTTAAATATAAGTTTTTATTCAAATAACTGTGAAACATTGTATTTCCACAATACATCAAAATGAAAAAAAAAGTCCTTGGGGGTGCATTAATTCACATAACATTTTTCAGAATCTCCTTGTGCCCCTCCAGAAACTGTCACTGCAATTACAGAGGAGTCGATGTCCTACATGGACCGAGGCTACTACGGAGATGCTTCAAGACTGCAAAAAAAGGTGTTCTTATAATTTGGTCATAACATATCACCTGCTGAATGAATGTAGTGACCCAAGTTGATTATCTGTATCTGTGTATTAAACTGTTTTTTTAATCCTGTCAAATAAACAAATAAACCAAATGATATTGAGTAAATTTTTCTTTGTTATGTTCAATCATAAAGCATGAATAACATGATTTATTATGTTTGCATTTTCAGCCAGTGCAAGGATCTTCGAGAAGTTCTGGAACAAGGAAGTTATCGGGATGTGAAATTGAGAGGTAGCTGCCCAGCTTTGACCCACAAATCTGATGTACTCGACTAGACTATGAAGGTCATAGAGGAAAGGTTCATCATGCAGCACTCTGAATCAGCTGATATATTTGCTGCCACAAAGATTGCTTGTCTCCAAACATGGCCATCAGTTGAAGAATTACAAGGCAAGATAGCTTTGATATTGAAATTTATTCACAAATAAGTCAATTAAGAATTTTTCCAATTGATCTATCTCATGAAACAAATCAAAATTAGAGTAAAAATGATCAATTTCAGATTTTGGTGACAGTGATATCCATGTCATATTCCGGCAATTCAGCAACACTCTAACCAGTGCAGGAATAACAAAGGATGGTGTTGATCAAGAATGGAGACTGATGAAGAAAATACTTTACAAAAGGTAAGCATATCTAACAGATATTAAATATAAACAATTCTGTTTATCAAAACATGTTGCAGGCATACTGGGTGTCTAATTGCCAGCTGTATTGTATACTCGAAAGAGAGTTTAAGAGAAGCATGTTTTCACCTGAACTGATACATTTTAGATTTGGATCAAACCTCAAACAGCAGGAGTGGACTGATATCCACCGCCTGTTTTCAGAACAGTTTCCCGAAATCCTTGTCTTGATGGACCTAATGCACAGTCTTCCAGCCAACATCGGTGTCATGTGAGGCTTCCTTCTCACAGATGAAGCTGATAAAGACCAACAGGAGATGTAGAATGAGACAATCAACACTCAACACTCTCATGACAGTAAAGCTACATGCCCCCTCGATCACGGACTTTGATCCTGAGGTCATTAACAGGTGGTTGGTATGTATATCTTTTTCAGTTCATCAACATTTATGTCAGGTTCTGTATTCAAGTTCATATTTGAGTTGACTGAATGTTTATCTTACTTCAGGTAACACCTACACAGTCTAGGTCTCTCAGCTATTACAGAGACAAGAAGAGCCAATCAGCTGTCAAGACATCTGAAGTGATCTGTGCAGTTGAGGAGAAAGATGTGGAAGATGCTGAGGAACAGGAGGGTGAAGAAGAGTCAGACATTGAAAAGGAAATTGCTGTCTTCAATAAAACCATCGAGCGCGATGAAGACAGAGATTACTGTCATTGCTAAAATCATGAACTATTATTGAGATTGCTATATGATTAGTGGAACAGTAAAGTGTAAAGTTTATGTATACAACAGTGCATTGATATGGAGAGTTGTTATATCACAGAGTGGACAGATGATTAATGAAACAGTACAATGAAAATTTAATGTCTACTAAAGTGCATTGTTATTGAAAGTATTTAGATTGTTTTGAATATTCAACCTTAATGTCGCCCAGATATTGTTGTTTTGTTTTCAATATAGGTCTTGTGAATTTTCAATGGGTCAGAGAGATTTCTGAAAGTCACAGGACCCATGTCCTGCAGTGCAACAAACTATTTCGTGAACACTGGGACGTTCATAATGAAACAGAGAAATAACCTAAAGCATATTGTCAACATTGTCGTCATGCTCATGGAGAAATCTTTGTAAAAAAAGTATCTGAAAATGCAGTATTTATTGAGAAATACTTGCTACATATTCTGTTTCACAGTGTTTACGACTGGTGTTTCAAAGTAACCGGATACTGGGTCCTGTAAGTTTGAGATGTCTGTCGGACCCACTGAAAATTCACAGGACCCATGGAACAAAATTAAACACACATTTCTGATTTGACATTTCTTATAATTGGCATTGAAATTATTAACATTATATAATGATGAACATTATAAACATCAATTTATAGACAGTGAACAAGTGTCACATGCCACAAATTACAACTTCAGACAAAGTGATTGTAATATATTCAGTCAGACAATGGGGCCAGCAGGTTGGGGACTTCTGTCTGACCATTGGCAAATCTGCCGGATTTGTCAGAGGGTCAGACACTATTCGTGAACACTGGTTTCACTGAGATCTTGATTGTGGCTGGCTATTGTTTTCCAATCACCACCCCAAGCCTGCTCCAGTGTTGCCTCACCAGGGACATGAGTGACCTAACATACTGCAGAGAGCAGCTGATTGACTTGAAGCCCAAAGCTGACCAGAGACAACGGATCGAACCAAGTTTGTTACATCAGCTCAGGTCTCTGGGTATCATTCAGACCAGACCTATTCACAGGGGATGCCAGGGTGGCAGGACCAAACAAAGGAAAATCAGCACAGTGTTTGGAGTCTTTGATAGATTTAAGTCATCTTGTCATCAAAACCGGATCAATCATGATAATCTTATTCAAGTTCACCCAAGGCCAAAATGTAAAATGCTTAAAGCTGGGCTGTGGAACACACAGTCTGTCAAAAATAAAACCTTGGAAATCTGTGACTATGTAGCGGACTCTAATATGGACATTCTTTTCATAACAGAAACATGGTTACATGACATTTATGACAAAGCAAAATGTGCAGAATTAACCCCACCCGGATACAAACTGTTGCAAGTACCCCGCCTGGAACGCAAAGGTGGCGGTGTCGCTGTTCTGTACAGGCAGGAATTAGATGTTAAGGTCAGTAAACTGCCTCTGACATTTTCATCATTTGAACATCTGTCATGTTCAGTTACATGTGGGATGAAGCCCTTCAAGGCTGTCTGTATCTACAGGCCACCACCATCAAAAATGAAAAAACTAACTAATTCAGTGTTTGTTGCAGACCTGTCGAACTTATGCGATAATCTGGATAAACACTCAACTGAGATTCTTCTTTAGGGAGACTTCAATGTGCATTATGACGTGTGCAGTGATTCACTTTCGAAGAAGATATGGGCTATTCTTGATGCCCACGACTTGATGAAATGTGTCATTGAGTCTACACACCGCATGGGACATATACTTGACTGGGTCGTGAGTCAAAAACACCTTGATGTTCAGGTGCTAGATACACAGATGTCAGATCATTGCATTCTAACATTTACTCTTGATTGTCTAAGGCCGAAAGGGGCCCGGAGAGAAGTGCAGATACGGAATCTGAAAACTATTGATACCGCTGATCTTGTGATTGAATTGAATAGTTCTCCTCTTGTAGTAGACCCTCCGAATGACCTTGACACAGACACATTAGTCGACATGTTCAATGATACTCTTCAATGTGTTCTTAATAAGCAATTGCTCCACTGAAGACTAAGAAGCTGCGTCCAAAAGATGTGTCACCATGATGATGTCTTGTTCTCCAAAAGACGCAATCGTATTGCCGAATGATGGCGCAAGTCTTGGATCGAGATACACGGCCAGATGTATAATGCTGCTCAGCAGGAGTTGAAAAACATTATCAGAAAGACTAGGGCAGATTACATTAACTCTGAAGTCATCAAATCTGAGGGTGATCCCAAACTGCTGTGCTCAAAACGTAATGGCTTATTAGGCAGAAAACAAGATGTCATATTACCGAAAGGAAGTGACCCTACCATTCTTGCAAACAGTTTCTCATCCTTCTTTGCTAGCAAAATTTCCAGTTTACGTGGAAAACTTGGCTCATTCCATAACAACCTGTCCCACAGTGAATTTCAAGGTGAACATTTCAGTAACTTTCGTGAAGTGACTGTTAATGAACTGTGCAAAATCATCAAGGACACAAAACCAACCTGGTGTAGCTTAGATTGTTTTCCAACCAAGTTACTTCTTCAAATCATTGATTTAGTGCTACCCATAATAACCAAAATTGTCAGTTTGAGCTTGTCAACTGGCGTGGTTCCGGTTAGCTTCAAGAAAGCTGTCATTAAGCTTACAATCAAGAAGCCTTCCAGGGATAAACCTGGCTCAGAAAACATGTGAGATAAAATCTCACATGGGATCAAAAGCATGAGATTTTTTAAAGTCTTATGAGATTTAACTGTTCATGATCGTTCAGAAGAAAAAGATAACGAGACAAATAAAACATTGTCATAATCAATTTCAAGTCAAGCAATCCTGAATTGCAATGAATTAAAAGTCTGTAGATCTACTAGCATCACCATTGGTGTCTGCATTCTGGTTGTCATCAAGGTCAACGACTTAACTCTTTCAACACCAGTCAACCAGCGGCATAAACTGTCATGACACCGAGTTCCTAGCAACTCTGAGGTCATAGATGAAGTTTATGTTTATCAAGAGAAAATATCAACTTATACATCATTATTGCTACTGCATATCATACACCAGTTGAAAGGACTAATCTTACTGTTTGTAAATCTGAAAGTTATTTTTATCATATGTTTCACGTAATACGACTACAACTTAAATAAGTTAATTTGTAATGAAAATGCAGGCATAGACATTTATATGTCTAGATGAACCACGGAGGAACAAAAACCTGGAGCGTTTTTTTCTGTTTGTAACAAGTCATGACATCCCCTTCACTTTTTCTTTCATATGTTCATTTATACACGATCAGAAAATTATTCTAGAAAGATTTCAGAAGTAATATGTATGGTCGTGTATTTCCCGATATCAGTGGCAATTCGCTTGGTAACGTGATACAACAGCGTGAAAAACCTCCGTTTTAAAATCTTTGTCTGATAATGAAGAACATGTGAGGCGATTCGTTTGATGGCGGGTATCATTCGAAAGCTCTGAACATCAACAAAATGACAGTATCCTTGCCTAGAGTATTTTCATAGTTGTAAGAAGCGCGTTTATTGGATAAACATTGGTTTCCAATGACGCTTTTTAGCCTCAGCCTGCAGTAAGGATCGTGATCGGTCAAATTCAGACAAGTGACCTAAGTCAGCCAATCAGATAACAGCAATGGATACTGTTCCCCCCCCCCTCCCCCCCCACAAACGAGAAAGAATGACATGACACGATCGCACAATAACGTTTGAAATAGTAAGTTATAATGTTCTTAGACAATTTTTATGATTACTGTTGTTGCTTTTATTCTTCAGTTTATGTGATTTGTTTAATTATATCCTCTACGCATTGTTGATTTGCTCACTGAGAACTCGGATGTGGACCCGTTGCCGAAGCATGTGTGTGAGAATAGTTTTTTTTAAAAATAACATTGCGGAAAAAGAAAATAGTTTTCAATTCTAACCTTGTCGATAAATATGGCTATCTTAAATGTAATAAGTGTTGACAGGCATTATGAAGAGTGATAGATTTGATAAATGAATCATATGTTAGTTAGGTTCCGAAAAGTATAAATCATTTTGATGCAACTACTGACTGGTCGTTTTTTCGACCTACAGCTCCTGGGGACTGGCGATGTCTTGGCCAATTTTTCGGCCTACGGTGTTGAATGGGTCAAGTTGTTTCTTCGTTTTCATTCGTAGTCTTTAAGAATTTAAAGATTTTTATATCGAATAAGATGGTTTCGTTAGAAGCTGCCCTTTGTGTGACGTTGCAGAACACAACTTCCAAATGCGAACTCTGTACACCGTCGCACTGTGCATAAACAACACAGTACTGCGGGGTTCAGAGTTTGCCATACTCCTTGCAGCGCAGCTCATTTTGTGCAGCACTGTGTAACGATGTTCGGTGTTCCATACCAGAAGTTATGTTTCGAAGATTAAAAATAGGTAGAAAGCAACGGGAATATCTTTGACAGGACAAAATAACGACAAATCCTTTCTCAGTAAAACAGATTTAAAAACTTCCTATCATACAGGTAAGCAGGATGCGATTTTAAATCGCTGCAGGTAGATTTGAGTGCGATTTTAAAGCAACTGGTGCGAGAAAATCGCGATATCGCGGCCCAAGTCAATCCCTGGCCTTCTCTTGATCCAGACATCCTGAAAAGTTACAGGTCAGTATCTAACTTATCTTTTTTATCCAATGTCCTGGAGAAAGTTGTAAAAATCCAACTTTTGGAACACATGGTGACTTTTTCCCTAACTGATAAATATCAATCTGGGTACAAGCCTTGTCCTTGACCATATTTAGATGCCTGTTGACTCTGGTTCAGTGGCTATGATGGTGTGTTTGGACCTCTCTGCTGCATTTGATACGGTTGACCATCAAGGACTACTCGATAGCATGCACTGTGTGTATGGCGTGAGCAGCACAGCACTGTCATGGTTCAAATCTTACCTGTCTGACAGAGATCAAGCAGTCCAGATTGGCAATGTGCGATCCGACGATATGTCTCTGACCTGCGGTTTGCCACAAGGCTTGGTCTTAGGACCAGCATTATTTACAATATATATGAGACCACTTGGACGTATCGTTTCCCAACAGCAGGTTGCCCATCACTTTTATGCTGATGATTCACAGCTAAAAACAGTTATTTCCAAGATTGAGAGCTACATCTCAACAATTCAACATTGGATGTCATCGAACATGTTGATGTTGAATGATGACAAGACAGAAGCACTTTTTGTAGGACCACCTACAAGACTAAAGAAATGTGGCACTAAGCAGCTTCACATTGGTCCATCTACAGTGGCTATTACATCTTTACTAAAGAACTTAGGTGTTCATATTGACTTTCTATGGAAAGTAAAGTTTCACAGTTAGGCAAATGCTGCTACTTCCATTTGAGAAACATTGGATCCATTCGCCATCTGTTGACAAAAGATGCTACAGCATGTCTCATGAGAACTTTAGTCCTCTCCCGCCTAGATTACTGTAACAGTTTATTGTTCGGAGTTTCAAATGTATTGATCAATAAGCTACGAAAGATTCAGAACACTGCTGCCCGTAATATAACAAGAAACAGGCCATCTTGTCACACATTACCCAATCTACAATCTCTCCACTGGCTTCATATTCATGAGCGCATCAAATTCAAAACACTGATTCTCACTTAAGAGACAATAGTCGTTCTGCCTTTTTGGTTGTTGTAAGCGACATTTTAACCGGAAGTCGCCATTTTACCGGACAAGCGTCCCTAGCAACATGCTTGTGAAACACTGCTGTCACGGCCTCTGTCGGTCTGATTCGAGGTATTTGAACTCGTCAAGCAGTGGCATCTTTTTCATACCATTCCCTAAACCGAGGACGAATTTAGAAAAATGTAAAAAGTGGATTTCTCTTTGCGGACGGAAGAATTTTACCATCGAAAAAGTCAGGAAGGAGACTTATATTTGCAGCCTGCACTTCGTTGGAGGAAACGGACCAACTGAAGGTAATGATTCAAATGCACTTTCAAATATCGTATTTGCATTTTCAGATTAAATCTGACTCTATGTAATTCACGACGTGCTCATGTTTGGTTCATTGACGGAATATCCTGATCTTTTGTCAGCCTTGTCGCAAGATCTCCTACCACCGAAGGCACGAAATCCTAGGAAGAGACTGAGGCTTCAACCAGTAAATTATTACGCTATTTGCTCTCCAGAAATGTTCTCATCAATATTTACATAGTAACATCATCATTGATTACATTTTATTCACTGAATATTATCACACTGATACTCACTGAAGTGCAGTAGCTATTTTAAAATATGCTGCTGGGTTCAACCATTCATATAATTTTTGTAGAATATTCATGTATTGCCTGAGTATTCCATTTTGACAATTATCCAGCAATGTAAACTAGTAGAGGTCTAAATTATTTGAGTTTATCTTCTCTTTATTAAAAAGGGCCCACTGCATGAACTCCAACTAAATGTGCCTACCCATGAGGAACAAGATGAACGGAACATAGTGCCAACATCACCATCTGACAACTTCCATGACTACTTTGAAGTTTTCAGTGAAGATCATCAAGGTAAGTAGTCAAAGTA
This sequence comes from Haliotis asinina, assembly GCF_037392515.1. Classification (NCBI taxonomy): domain Eukaryota; kingdom Metazoa; phylum Mollusca; class Gastropoda; order Lepetellida; family Haliotidae; genus Haliotis; species Haliotis asinina. The sequence continues at coordinate 9,849,376 of NC_090295.1, read as the reverse complement.
ACTTGTCCTGATAAATCACAAAGCTAATTATCATTCTTTCATGAAGTATAATAATTTGATATTGGTTCAAATGTAATACTGTACTGACCAAATTGAAACAGATATTTGGTAATAGCGTATGTCTAATAGGTGATACACGTCTGCAGTTTTCGTTGTATGGAAAGCCAAGCTGCACTGATGAGTCCTGGCGGGACGAAACGTGGTAAAAAGAACAGAATGCAATTTGAAGTAACTGATTCATTGAAACATTGATGAAGCGTTGATATTAAATATTACAAGTTCACTTGTTTCAGATGCAAGCACCACAGTGGATGCATGCACACAGACAGAAATTAACATGGATGATATGCTTAGGTACAGTGATGCAGAAATAAAAGAGCCCAGAATTCTGAAAAGGAATGATTTCATACGGACCATACAAAGTGATGATGACACCTGCACATTCTACACAGGTACTTATTACAATATTAAATTAAATATAAGTTACCTTTTTTTGAAGTCTATCTTGTTAGTCCAAAATGGCGATCATAAATTTAACCAACATTTTTTAGACCTTTGGCATGGTAACCAAAAATCAACAGGGTCGTTACTTGATGGTATTTGTTGAAAATGGTAATCAATGCTGTTATAAGTAATCATTTTGAAAATATATAAGAGAATAAATTATATATATTTACACAGGTCTGACTACATCTCTTTTTACCATCATCCTGAATCTGTTGATGCCGAAAGCCATGAAACTGAACTACTGGCGTGGATCGGGCACTGCTGGCTTAACAGTAATTACATTAAAATGTCCAATAGCTAAAATATAAAAAATGTAAGGCTGATGATGTTCATCACAGTGAAGGTTATCATAAGAAAGAAGCTCATTAGCTTGAGTGACTTGTTACAGTAGAGTGAAAAGAACTGTATATCTAACAATCTAAAATGAATCACTTGGAAACCATTATTTCTGGTGAATGTTATTGAGTTTTAGACACATACTATGAATGATGTAACATCTGTTTCAGGAGGACCATGCTCAAACAAGTGGGAGGAGAGGACGTCCTCGGGACTTGACCCTTACAGAGGAGTTACTTCTCACCTTAGCGAGGTTCAGACGGGGATTTGACTCTGAAGTTTTAGCTTATCTATTTCAAATTGATAACTCGTCTGTCAGCAGAATTTTCACTACTTGGATTTCTTTTATGTACCATGAACTTCAATTCCTAGAATCTTGGCCAACTCGGTATCAAGTAAATTCATGCTTACCTAAGTGCTTTAAATATTTTCCTAAGACCAGAGTAATTATTGACTGCACAGAATTTTTCATTCAAAAAACCAAGTCTTGCTTCCTCTCAGAGAGTCACATGGTCCCAATACAAGTACCACAACACTGTAAAGTCATTGGTTGCTGTATCCCCATCTGGTACATTTGTTTTTCTCTCAAATCTGTATACAGGTTCAATATCAGACAGGAAGATTGTCCAACCGTCTGGTTTCCTGGACAAACTTGAGTACGGAGATGACATCATGGCTGACAGAGGGTTTTTAATACGTGATTTACTTACTAAAAGAATGTGCACTCTTAACATACCACCATTTTCTATGGGTAAGCAGTTGAAATCAAATGCAGTAGCTAAGACAAGGAGAATTGCCAGTTCACGCATTCATGTTGAACGTGCCATAGGAAGGCTTAAAAAGTTTCAGATCTTTCAAAGAGTTATTCCACTCAGACTTAAGAGTATTTTGGATCAAATGCAATTTGTATGTGCAGCACTGTGCAACCTCGACAAGAAACTTGTGAAATGATGTTAGGAAGCATTAAAAGAAACAAATCCCTTTAAGCAAATTATGTTTATGTAAACTGAATCCTATTATGTCAAATTTATGTAAGCTGTGTGAACAGATACTGTAAGACTTCTTTCTTATGAAACAGGTTTAGCTTGTTAATCATCTGGCTAAAAAATGTTTCATCAAATTCAGTTTTGACAACAACAATGCCTTGATTAGTCATAATCACCAATTCACCATACTTAAAACCATAAAAACCAAGGTGGCCCTGAGTCTGATGATAATATGGGCAGTCACTGGTCATCACCCAATCTTCACTGTCATCAACCTGCTTACAATATTTCGTCTTAGCAACCTCTTTAGGATGTTTATTCCTCAGTGAGTATGGACACTGTATTTCCAATACTCTGTCAGCATGACATTTACATGTAACAACACGATCAACACTGCATCCTAAAGCAGGATATGATGGGTAGCCGTCTGCTGTAAATGGGTCTGTCACCGAAGATGGAACTCCAAGGTTACGAAGCTTTTCGGTGAAATCATAGTGCGTGTGCAATAAGTCGGGATCTTCAGTTAAATTTAAGCATTTTGCAGCATTAGCTAACTGTAATAATCCTTCTCTATTGCAGCCAGTGACTGAAATTCCCCTTTCGCGTAGATATTTCTGTAATTGAGCAACTGTCAAACAAGCAAACGATCGGCTGTCATCCATGTTTGTTTACCTTGGATACCGTAGATGTCCGGTCAAAAGGGAGGTAACTCTAGTTCGATCATTTTGGCAGAAGGTCTATTCACAACATGGGACATCTCTACCTTCAAGACCTCATGACACTGTACAATCCTTCCAGAACTCTACACTCCCATGATCAGTTTCTCTGTGTGTACCTTTTTATAAACGCAAATCATTTGGTGCCAAGTCCTTTCAGTATGCAGCTGCTATCCTTTGGAACACTCTGCCCCTTCATCTAAAACTAGTGCCAACTCTTCAAAAAGAGACTCAAAACATACCTGTTTCAAAAATGTGTTTCATAAATCCGTGGATTATCTTGTGCATATTAACTGTGACTTGTCAGCGCTTTGAGCATTGCCTTTGTGTGGTGGAAGTCAGCGCTCTATAAATACTATTATTATTATTATGTTTTACAGATTAAGATTGATATGCAGCAGAGAGGGTTTGGGTGATCCTGGCACAGTCAGGCCGGTAAGGCTCATCACCAGCTCAAGGCCCTCACCCCCTCTACACGCAGCCCAGACAACGAATTGGACTTCTCCCAGAAAACACTGCTATTATTATTAAAGCATACAACATTTTTTTCTTTTACTCTCAATGAAACAGAAAATACACTATTCTGTCTAAAATATCAAGCTTCTGACAGACTGATCCTAGGTTTGTAATGCTGACACTAGAAGGTTTCTGCAGAAAATGTATTATTTTGAGGGCTTGAAGCAGATGACAATGCAAATGATATGGTATTGAATACCTTGTTTTACTTTGTTCAGAGTTAGCTTATAATAGCTTCTTACAGAACAGCAGCCATCAAATGTAAGGACTACTAAAGGCTTTTCACTAGCTTTTGAAGGCACAATCACCAGTTTTAAGGACCTATGGAAACACATGATACACATAAGTACTAGAAGTTGAAAAGACACAAGGTTGGTCAAATGTGGGGTAAACAGGGAAAAAGCCCTTAGCTCCATCACTGCACTGGGAAGGTTTTTTCTTTCAGTGAAAGATTAATTAACACCCACTGTCAAGGAAAGTATTTTTATCACTTATAAGTTTCCAGTAAAACCATACATTAACACTTCTGCTAAATATAGGGCCTTTCTATAGAAAACCACTGGTAATTTGGGGTGTTCTAGGCTAAAACGATTAAAGGCCCCTTCTTACCGTAAATTGTTCAGATTTCAGGCTTTTTCAAACTTGTGTGAACTCACAATATCTGATGGTGTGGAGAAACAGTCATACCTTAAATGAACTTGTTTCAGTTTACCAAAAGAACCCAAATTACCTATTTGTCTTACATCATCGAAAACCCCTAACACCGAGATATTTCATTATCAGAATTTAAAATACTTGCAATATTTCATCTAATAATAAAATCATGTAGCAACAATGTCTGAATAAAATCTTGATCAAAATAAATTAGCAATGTATATGTTCATAAGGTGTCTTCAGCGTTCCTGTGGAAATTAGACTGTTTCAGTTTGTTGCCCTGCATTTTCACAAGGTCAAAATGCAGTCATTTCAGTTAAATTCAGACTAAATACCTTTGACTAAAATACCTTTGAATTAATGGATGGCAAGTGCGCCATACTTCTGATATTGTGGCACTGGCCATCCATTAATTCTAAAATAATCAAAAACCAGATGTCCAATATTATCAAACGTTGGTATAAAATACAATGGCTAATGATATCGATATGCCGCCATTTTCCGACAATACCCAAAACAGCGCCATCTAGTCAATCTATATCGCGTCAAGAAAGACGTTTATATTAAGGGATTTATGGCCGATGCTTCAGTTATTTAATCACAACTGTCAGTTCAAACAAGCACATAATACAGTACACTCCTTGTATTGTTCATTTACATGAACTTTAATCGAGGGTTGTCCTTTAGCACACGCAGACGACAGAACCTAGCCAGAAGGTGACAAGGCGCTGTTCACTTTGTTGGCATATTCTGACAAACGTACCAATACTTTCACAAGAACTTTACTTACCACAGGCAAGGTGTAATATAATGACTTGCCAAATGATCATTGTATCGGTTGAGTCTTCACAACATGGCCAAATGTGTTTTTACCAGTATCCGGTGACGGCAAACAAGACGCGACGTCTCCTGAACGTCGCACGTGCTGAACCTACGTCATTTCCGGCAATTGTGGCGGGAAAAAATGGAGCCATGTACGACGAACGAACAAAATCTTCAAGGTCTGTTTAGATTCGAATTAAATTATGCCGCTGGTGGAAAAAACTGGATTATCTTAATAACCTACAGACGATGAAAGTAAAATTGAACAGGAATCGTACATGCGTCCAGGGAGTCTATATAGAGGGTTGTAGAGTATCCCTGATGCGACTAAGCGAAGGCGCCACAACATACATGTACATAACGTAAATAGTAGTTTGTAAAGCAAGGGAGCATGGAAATACTTGAAATGTGAAAGATTTGCAACTTAGTGCCACCAATGATTCCAAGTGCTATTTAATTCGTTGAACTAGTTAGTTTGCTTAGAACTTGTGGAGTGTGAGGGACGGAAATTTCGAATCCTCCTATCTACCGTTTTCCGAAAACAAGCTCAGTGCATAGATTTTCGAAGCTCTCTTAGTCCAGCCTTACCGTTTAAGAGAGTAAGACGCCACGTAAGAGAGTAAGACGCCGCATACTATATAATTAGTCGAATTTCTAAAATCAGGGAAGGAAAATGCAGTTGACGAATGACCATTCTGATCTTGGCTATTAATTAATTTGTCAGACACTGGAATATCAAAACAAAACAAAAATAATACCTCATTGCGTTTTGTATATCGCTTTTGTCTCAAGCGCCATGAACTGTGGCTCTGATGTATAGGGAACAGCATTCGCTACTGAAATTGATCGAAATGTACCTATCTCAGTTTTTTTAAAGTGAGTTCTAAGTCCACTCAAAATAAACAAAATAAATTAATGAGGCTGTCTACGGGAAACTGGAAAGATGTCCATTATACTTTCACACTTTGTCAGAGTTATAATTAAAGTGGCCAGTGAAGGTCCCGGGGTAGAATAGGTATTCAGCAATCCATGCTTGCCATGAAAGGCGCGGGATCGGGTGGTCAGGCTCGCTTTCTTGGTTCAGGGAACCTGTATAGAGGTTGTTGTAGAGTATCCCTGCTTGGTTGAAACGTGTCATCGGTTCCCAATTGCGTAGATCGATGCTCATGTTGTTGATCACTGGATTGTCTGGTCAAGACTCGATTTCTCACAGATCGCCGCCATATGTCACGACAGATCGCATGTTACAAGTTCTTTACTGCAGATCGTACATGTAAAGGCGTCGTATCTTCATAGTTGTACTTGTTGTTGCGTGGCTATCATTATCCCAGTAACATCGTTAACGGAGTGGTGCAGTGGATCTGGCATCTGTCTTGCACATCAAAGACCCGGGTTTGACACCTGGAACATTTGCGTGGTATCCATGAACACGGTACCTCTGTCCACAATGTCAGTTGACCTAGCCGTAAAATAGATTATAATGAGACTGACAATACGAGCCATCAGTTCTAAATGCACTTATATATGTAGTCTGTCAACCCAACTTTTGGGACATCCCTTTCTCAAATATCTTCCAAATAACACCAACTGATCACACGCCGTTAATGATCACCTTTGACGTAATAAGAACAAGTAGTTTTAACTTTTTTGCTCACTTGGGAAACAGTTTCTTAATTATTTGAATGGAAATATTATTCAAATTTCTACTTATTTTGGTTTCAAGAGACGGGATCTAGCTAGTTGCAGTAATCGAAGCGGTTAATGGATTAGGTCAGCACAACACACTAAAACTCCTCACTCTGCACGTCCTGGAGAATATTTGCTTGAGTAAGCAAACACCTGAATTTACTCGGACACGTATGTGGTGCCCGTAAGTGCAGAATGGTCTTAAGTGCACAGAAAGCATTAAGCGGGCGCACAACACACGTAAGGGGCGGTGGGGTAGCCCAGCGATTAAGGCGTTCGCTCGGGTTCGATTCCCAACATCGATTCAGTGTGTGAAGCCCATGGTGTCCGGTGCCCCCGACATGCTGGAAGAACCTGACACATCTACTCTGACATTTCAGGGTTTTGATGACGATGCCAAGGACCTTACGTACGGAAGCGTTGTAGGGCCAAGACCTTCGTAGGGGATAGCCAGACGAAAAAAATAAAATCACCGTGGCCCTACTATGCTCTCGTAGTAACGTCATGTCTATAAGTTAGCTAAAGGGTGGTTTAGGTTAGGACTTAGTAAAGACCTGGGGTCAGGCAAGGCATCAGCGTTCTCAACTTTTGATGCAACCAAGATCGAACTAACGACCTTCCGCTCTCCGGCTCGATCCTCCAGGGACGGTGGGTTAGCCCAGTGGTTAAAGCGTCCGCTCGTCACGCAGATGACCCGGGTTCAATTCCCAATATGACTCCAGAGGTAGATGCCAATTTCTGGTGTCCCCCGTGATGTTCCTGGAATATTGCTCAGAGCGGCGAAAAACTATACTCACTCACTCGAGCCTCCATGGTGGCAGTGTAATGTATAGAGAGTGAGTGAGTTTAGTTTTACGCCGCACTCAGCTATATTCCAGCTATATGGCGGGGGTCTATAAATAATCGAGTCTAGACCAGACAGTCCAGTGATCGACAACATGAGCATCGATCTGCACAACTGATCGGTGTGTGTCAACCAAGTCAGCGAGTCTGACCACCCGATCCCGTTAGTCGCCTCTTACGACAAGCACAATTATACAATTATGTATATGGAGAAGTAAATGGAGAGTGAGTGAGTGAGTGAGTTTAGTTTTACGTCGCACTTAGCAATATTCCAGCTATATGGCGACGGTCTGTAAATAATCGAGTCTGGACCAGACAATCCAGTGATCAAAAACATGAGCATCGATCTGCGCAATTGGGAACCGATGACATGTGTCAACCAAGTCAGCTAGTCTGACCACCCGATCCCGTTAGTCGCCTCTTACGACAAGCATAGTCGCCTTTTATGGCAAGCATGGGTTGCTGAAGGCCCGGGACCTTCACGGGTCAAGTAAATGGAGATGCAAAGTATGTTGGAAGTAAATAACCGATATCTTAAACGTGTTTCACTTTCTGTATTGTTTGATCATATACCAGCAAAGTTAAAACCGAAGGAGCGGGACAGTTGTTAACCGTACGTAACACACAAATACCAACTCGATATCGCGTCGAAAGTCCTTATTTCGTTTCAGCAGGAGTGCCAATTTTAAAGAACCAATATGTCTGCGCCCAGAAGCCGTCAGGTTGAAAAGTGTTTGTAAACACAAATCGAAGCAGTATCTGGATATTGGACATACTCATTGTCTGTGCTGTTGTCATAGATTTATGGCCATTGGTTCGTCATGGCTGAACTCCGAGTGACCCCACTGGGTATGAATTCACCGAAATTAGATGCCTGTTTAAATTGTGTAAAACTATGAAACTATTAAAAGTTAACACTAACATACTGTTAGTAGAAGCTATAAGATACTGAGGTAGTTGTACTTGTTACAAGTCAGCCCTTTGCATATGTTCACACATGCCTCCATCTATTATGAAAAGTCGACAGTAAGGTATTGCAGAAAAATAGTCTTTTTCATTGTGTAATGGCATGAATGCGGAACATTATCTTACATTGCAAGATGCTTGAATGTGAGAAATGTTCACTTCCTTATGTGGCCTAATATTTAAATATAATTTTTTGTTTGTTTTCCATTCTATTTTTTTATGATTTAGTCTGATGATGATGTTCCTGATTCTTATGTTCTTTTTTCATTTTCAGGAGCTGGACAAGGTGAGCAAAAACTTTAGACTGGATGTTGTAATCCTGCTCAAGGATTATGTACAGGATAGTGTATAATGATGTACACCATGTACGAGTGGCTTACTGTGGACAGAGCAGGTTGTGCTGACTTAGCTGACACCCATGAAGATCAGAAATGGTCTTCAGCAACTCAAGTCTATCATAAAAGGCGACTAACAGGATTGTCAGGCCCTTATAACATGAAGGTTGCTGAGGGTGGAGTTACTAACAAGCAAACAAAAAAAAAACTCTGATGACATGAATTATGTTGGTGTTGGTTGCATGTGCCACACCCTGTTTGGCTGAAGGATCACCATGCAGGTGTCCAGCTGCACATTTGCCTGGCAAACTAAAGTTTGACAACACATGTCATTCCACCAATTTCAGAGTTAGACAAATAGGATCAATCTCTATTCTCACCAACCAGTTAGACAAATAGAATCAATCTCTATTCTCACCAACTTTCCATCAAACTTTCAGTGTTGTCAAACTGGAGTTTGATGTCTGAATTGTTGTCAGACTTGTATTGTTCAGAAACAACCAATCACAGTTAATCAAAGCTGTCATGTGACCGCACTGACAGAGACATGCTCGCATGACACAAAGGTTTGACAGCCTGTTTGATGTGTGAAAGCGCGAGTTTGACAACTCTTATAATTTCAGCAACATGTGTTGTCAACCTTTAGTTTGTTGTGTGAAGGCTGCCAAATGGATTTGGGTCAAATTCAAGGATTTGTTTGATGTTACCCTAAAAGCATGGATTGTTTTGAACAATATTGTATGGTCTAGACATGATTCTTTACAGGTGCCTATGTAAACTTTCCAGGCTTCTCTGAAGATATATAACTGGGACAGAAACAAATGCTTCCTTTTTAATTGAAAAGAAGCCCCAGTTTGATGAGAGATTTAGACTGAACCTGATGAAATCTAGACTTGCTTCATTTAGAGCTATAGCATTGCAGAAACACTGGAAATTAATACAGTTAGAAGTTGTATTGGCTGTATTGGTACAGTATGGCTAAGAGGAGTGCAAAAAAACCAACAAAAGCCTTCAGTATTTCCACTTTGAACTTTTGAAACTTATTTTGATTGGAAATTATATCAAAGTGGATATTTAGTAAAAAGTAAACAACATGTTCCCATTTCACTTGATACATATAATTTCCCATCACAGATGTTGGTCGTAGCTGTATTTTGTTGACCATCGGGGGCAAGAACATTATGCTGGATTGTGGGATGCACATGGGCTACAACGATGAGAGGAGGTTCCCGGACTTCACTTACATCACCCGCACTGAGAAACTGACGGAGCATCTCGACTGTGTCATTATCAGGTGACGTCACTCAAATAAACAGAACATCTTGTTGACTGATGCAATCAGCATGGATCCGATCTGTGATAAAGTGCAAGGCTCTAGATATATTTTTAGCCACTGTAGCAATTTATTGTTTGGTTTAAAGCCTGCTTCAAATATCAGCAGAACTTATGGAACTGGAATGACAAACTATGAAATTCCAGCCTGGTTTGGTATCAGTGGAAACCAAATTTTACGGTCACTTACTACCTTTCCCTCTGAAAGATAGAAATCAAGGTCAGATAATTCGGGACTGGATCCATGTTTAGTCATGCTGGACTGAGATACAGAGGATGACCAATAGGCAGCTGATCTGGAGCAATCATTCATACCCATGGTAGTTTTAATCATTTGTTTGTGTGGTCCAAATTTGAATGCTTACATCCCACAGTAATAGAGCTGGAATATTACTGTAAAATCTAAGATGCGTCGGTGAATAAACAAAGACTCTAGCAGTACTTTATCAGACAATAATGTGCACTTTTTGCATTACGTCACAATGTATTGGCATCACTGCGCCATTCTTGTCTGCCCCCTTGTAATCAAAACTTTTTTGCATTATGTCATACTGTAAGTATCGTATTGCAAGTGTACTTGTGCTTTAACTCTTATAGTTCATGTTTAAAGTGTGCTTTATTACACTATACATGGTGGTAGAGCAAACTGTATTTCTTAAACAATATTCATTTGGTCATTATCGCATACAGTATCTCAGATTTTAAGTTCGTTGAATTATCTGATCCCGATTCAGGTATTTTCAAGCCACTGTTATACATTTATTGTTATAACTGTCATACAGTTGGAATTTGAGTGAGGTGTGAAAGAACAGACAATTTCTAAACATTTATCTTTTTAAACAGTCACTTCCACCTTGACCACTGTGGGGCACTTCCGTTTATGTCAGAGATGGTGGGTTATGATGGACCTATCTATATGACACATCCAACAAAGGCCATCTGTCCAATACTCTTGGTGAGTGAGGGAAAATCAAGGGTAAATACTGGGTGATTTCAGTATTGATAATGTTAATAATAAATTGTCAACAGCTCTATTCAGAGTAATGGTACTGACTCATGAAGATCCAGGTTAGAACTGTCTATAGCAAACCTTGCTTATCATAAGAGGTGACTGTCAGGATTTTATGGTCAGGCTTGGTGATTTGGTTGACACATGTCATCATATCTCGGCTGTGTAGATCAATGCTCATGGTGTTGATCACTGGATTGTCTGATCACATGTCATCATATCCTAATGACTCGATTGTCTGGTCCAGACTCAATGAAATACAGGCTGTCACCATATAGCTGAAATCTGTTCTGAGTGTAGTGTTAAGCAACAAACAGTGTTTGGGTACGCAGGGAGAAAACATGTCGTTTGTTCATCATACCATGGCCATTTTGTTTGTTTTTGGTAATGGTATTTTTGTAAACACATTAAAGATTCCATCTGGATGTCATCATTATCATTAGCTTGATTAGGATGTACCACAATTATTTGATATTTGGTCGACCCGTGATGGTCCCAGGGTAGAATAGGCCTTCAGCAACACATGCATGCCATGAAAGCCAACTATGCTTGTTGTAAGAGGCGACTAGCGGCATTGGATGGTCAGGCTCACTGACTTGGTTTGCACGTCATCGGTTCTCAGGATCGATGCGCATGCTTTTGATCACTTGACTGTCTTGTCCAGACTCAATTCTTTACAGACCACCGCCATATACCTGGAATATTGCCAAGTGAGGCATAATACTAAACTAACTCACTCACTCACTCACTCACTCATTTCTGGTCAATATTGAAGGTGTAAAATTATACAGTTAATAATATATTCATTGAAGGAAACCTGTATTTCAAAAGATTATTTTCCAGAATTAGCGAAAAAGCTATTGTGTTGTCTTAGAAGCTCATTATTGCTTACAGAAATTACATTTCTAGCTGCAGCAGTACTTGAAATAGTTTAGTTTGTGCTTTTTAGTTCACAGTGTTAATGTTGTAAACATTGTAACAATTTCACAGTTTTCCTGTCACTAGTAGAAAGTTATTTATCCAGAATAAATGCCAGAAATATGTCTTGTCCTACAGGAGGACTTCCGCAAGATAGCTGTGGAGAGGAAAGGGGAGCAGAATTTTTTCACCTCGGACATGATCAAGTCTTGTATGAAGAAAGTGGTGGCTGTCAATCTACACCAGACAATCCAGGTGACCGAAATTCATTTAAATACTTGCTCTTATTTTCATGTTTAAGGCTTATTTGATTAATTATTAGATTTCATAATATTAGGGGACATAAATTGAGGACTAATATAACAATGTGAGACAGGCTGGTTTTGTAACATTATATTTTTGCTGACATGCTCATGCCATCGACCGCTATTATACTTGTTGGTCTGTGCTGAGGTGGGGTATTCATATTAAACTGAAGCATGGTATCTTGTCTTGTCTTTTACCACACTCATGAACCTCTCTGTGTAATGATGGTGATGGTCTGTTGCAGGTCGATGATGAACTGGAGATCAAGGCATATTATGCTGGCCATGTGTTGGGAGCAGCCATGTTCCACATGAAGGTCGGACAACAGTCAGTCGTGTATACAGTAAGTAAATCTGAAAAAAAAAATGCTTGACAACTGATATATGGATAAGATAGGAACTGATCTTCAGTAACCCAAGTAACAGTAACAGGATCAAATGGTCAGGCTTGCTGACTTGGTTGGCACATGTCATCAGGCTGCAATTGCTGAAATTGATGCTCATGCTTTTGATTATGGGAATGTCTGTTCCACACTCAGTTATGTTCCAGACCTCCAGATGGCTGGAATATTGCTTAGTGCAGCATAAAACTAAACTCACTCACTCCCTTAGTATGTTAGGACTATACCGTTCCCTATAGGTTTCACTGATTGACATCTATGCCATGTCTTACTATATCACAAATGCTCTTTGACATGCTGAAGAGCCAAATCTGCTTACTCACACTGTATTATTTAAATTGAATTTTTGTTGTTCCATCTTTTCGTCGGCCCAAACTAGTCCCTCATTGACGATAGTCAAATGACTGAAACTCTTCCATGTTCCTGTAGGGGGACTATAACATGACCCCTGACCGCCATCTTGGTGCAGCCTGGATTGACAAATGTCGTCCAGACCTGCTCATCTCTGAGTCAACATACGCCACCACTATACGTGATTCCAAACGATGCCGAGAACGAGACTTCTTGAAGAAGGTTCATGATTGTGTGGAGAAAGGAGGAAAGGTGAGATCATGGACTTTTATATACAGCTGACCTGACAACTACTTACATGAAGACCAACTAATATAAACAGAAAAGTTGCAGAAAAATGTATCTTCTTGCTTCTGCAATACTATAGAAACGTGAAATTAGAACCTTCCGTTTTATTCCGTATATGAATTCATTGACAGTTTTATATTCAGTACTTTATGTCCTGTAAAGCCAGATTGATTTTGCTACTTAAAGGGTGAGAATTTTGGCCTTCAGTAACCCATGGTTGTCATAAGAGGTGACCAGTGGGATTGGATGATGAGGATTGTTGACTTTTTTTTACATGTTATCGGTTCCCCATTGTGCCGATCAATGCTCATGCTGTTATTATTGGATTGTCTGGTTCGGCCTCGATTATAAACAGACTGATGCCACATAGCTGAAATATTGCTGAGTGCGGATTTAAACTAAAATCACTCACTCACTCACTCGTTCACTCTTTCTCTCACTCACTGCTACAGGTGCTGATCCCAGTGTTTGCCTTGGGACGGGCACAGGAACTATGCATCCTGCTGGAGACCTACTGGGACCGCATGAACCTCAAGGCACCAATATACTTCTCCCTCGGACTTACTGAGAAGGTAAGGTTCAATCTCTTGTTGTCCTTATCAGCTTTAGATATGAGGACATACAGACATATGTAATTGTGATAATCTGTTCCTGAAATTGCTGGAAATATATGGTTTGGTACTGCCATTTCCAACCAGAGAATGAAAGTGTATTTTTAGGTGCTGTCTGTAAAAATGCTCTTTTTCAAACAAAAATCCTTCAACACCTTACAACTCCCAGGAAGACTGCATGACATTTGATCCATAAGTGGACTGCGCACATCACCCACTTACACTGACAGCAATTTAGCAAATGTGATGAAGTTTTGTAGTCTTTCAACCAACACTTGTTGCTGCAGTGGCAGGGTTGTTTTAATGAATTTCGTTCATGCTTAACAAATTTCTTCTACAGAACACTATATTCTAGATGCTTTTGAAATGAGTTGACTAATGGAATCGGATGGTCAGGCTTCATGACAGTTAATGCATGTCATTGGTTCCCAATTGTGCTGATGAATACTCATGCTGTTGATCACTGGATTGTCTGGTCCAGACTTGATTATTTACAGACTAACGCAGGAATATTCATCAGCAGAATTGGGAACCATTGACATGCATTAACTGTCATGAATACTGCTCAGGAATACTGCTCAGTGCAGTATAAAACCAAACTCACTCACTCACTGTTTCTGTTGGCCAGGCTTGCGGCCTTGGCTGACACATGTCATCATATCCCACTTGCATGGATCAGTGCTTATCATGTTAATCATAGGATTGTATCTGTTCAAGACAAGAATTAATCAGGGACACTATATTTGGAACAATGATACTGCTTTCCTACAGGTTAACTACTGCCTGTGAAAATAATACTGTTTCCCAGCAGGCAAACTAGTACTTGTAACAATGATTCTGTTTCCCTACAGATTAACTACTGCTTGTGCCAAAGATACTGTTTCCCTACATGCAAGCTACTTCTTGTAACAATGATACCGTTTCCCTACAGATTAACTACTGCTTGTGGCAATGATACTGTTTCCCTACAGGCAAGCTATTTCTTGTGGCAATGATACTGTTTCCCTACAGGCAAGCTATTTCTTGTAACACTGATACTGTTTCCCTGCCAGCCCACTACTTCTTGTAACAATGATACTGTTTCACCACAGACAAACTACGTCTTATAAGATTGATACTGTTTCCCTACAGGCAAACCACTACTACAAGCTGTTCATCACATGGACCAGTCAGAAAATCAAAAAGACCTTTGTTCAAAGGAACATGTTTGAGTTCAAGCATATAAAGGTAATTGCACAGAAACCCATGAGGATTTTGGGTAGAACTGATTCCCAGCACAGAGTGCTGGTCATATGATTTTTAACAATGTAACTGAATCTGTTCACAATATCATTCACAAGATTGTCTAGTTATTTTGAGCCATGATTGATAAATATAGATTTTCATGTGAGAAATGCTGTTTTATGCTATGCTAAGCATAAGCCCAAATAAGGAAGGTAGGATCTAGGTAGGATTTTTCATACATTTTTTAGAAGTTAAATCTAAACTAACAACACGTTTATCAATGTGGAATTGTTTATTCAGTCAAGCTTGCTGCCATCACGTCGGCTTTCTCAGTCAGAATGTATCATCTCTGTCACTGCTGAAAAAAACAAAACAAAATGGTATTTGAAAGTCTATTCTATACATACCACTTAAACTGGAGTCACACCAGAATTCAAGGTTTGATCTGGTAACCGGAATCACATTTTTTAAGCCTAGTATATTTTGTTAGTCAATTTTTTACTGAACATGTTGGGAAAGAGGCATAATTTTGATTTCTGGAGCTTGAAAGTGCTTCATCACATGCAGTTTTCTTGTTTTGGAGTACCAGGCTTATTTGATTAGTTTCTTGCCGTGCTGACAGAAACACTCTCCAAGGCAGACAGAAACATTTTCCAAGGCTAGACCAAATTCATTTCTTGTTTTACGGATCAGCCTGCCATATTTTTTTCAAGAATAAGAAAAAACATAAAAATTAATTTCCCCACTTAAAAGATAAAATCCTGTTTTTCTTGGCTAAATATGTAAACTCACTAGACTTTTTAGGTTGTTTTTTTACATATACAGTCAGGCCGCGTTAGTCCGGACCCCGACAATCCGATTCCCGCGATATCCGAACGATAGCTAACTGCAACCAATCTTGTTTACTATGTAAACTCATTACCTGTTGATTCAGTAATCCGGTGCTTCACTCTCCGTATCCGAACGTTAATCAGCGGTAACAGATTAGCTGTCATGCTTACTTCCTGTATAAAACACTGATCGTGTCAAAATGAGATCACCTGACGCTTGTCAGTCATAATGGAAAAGTCCCGCCCCTAGTCGTAAAAGATGTGAAATTACTGCCGCACAAAGAAAAAAGAGAAAACCCTAAAGCCAACTTTGATCTTACGTGTAAACATTTTGGTCAAGCATTCGGACAGTCTATCGGCAAGAGCACAATTTCGGACATCGGATATGTTTTGTGATTGGTATAATCATTTGCAGACAGATGCAATCACGTGGTTGACATGTGATCTCACTTCATAACAATGCTGCTAGTCACAAGTATGCCAATGTCAAACTGACCAACGTGAAAGTTGATTTCTTGCCCCCAACCACCACATCGCACATTCAGCCAACTTGTATACGTTCGTATGTTTTTGTATTACCATGTCAAAGGGAAGTAACCCTACTGTAGTTGTGTTCATAACAGTTCGTTTCAGTAGTCCATACGGTTCACTATCCGAACGTTTTTAATGAAAAACGGACGTGTTCGGATTAACGCGGCCTGACTGTATTCACTTCATAAATTGCCAAAAGTAAAATACTTGGAATATTTAGAAGGAATATTACTTTGATTGGAAATTTCGTTTCTATTTTTTTCCCCGCCTGCCTTTAGGATTTCAGAGGACAAAAGTCCATAAAACAAGAAATAGAATTGGTCTGGCCTAGTAAAAAGATATTGTATGAATGCTGTCCTACTCATTTTTTACAGCCGTTTGACAGATCGTACATCGAGAACCCAGGTCCGATGGTGGTCTTTGCTACACCAGGGATGCTTCACGCCGGTCTCTCTCTGCAGATCTTCAAGAAGTGGGCACCAAATGAAAACAATATGGTATGACTTTACTGGATGTTATTTTGATTGTACTGTGAAGATTTGTAAACGCAAGGGGTTAGAAACATGAGGAACATGAACTCTTTTTCATCACGAAAAGAGTGAGTGAGACGTTAGTAGCAGTATTCCAGCAATATCACAGGAAGGATGCCACTACAGTGCTAATAAGGGTTCGAGTGGAGTGTTATTTCTCAGGTGCTCTACAAGTGGTGTGTTATTTCTCAGGTGCTCTTCAAGTGGTGTGTTATTTCTCAGGTGCTCTTCAAATAGTGTGTTATTTCTCAGGTGCTCTTCAAGTGGTGTGTTATTTCTCAGGTGCTCTTCAAATGGTGTGTTGTTTCTCAGGTGCTCTTCAAGTGGTGTGTTATTTCTCAGGTGCTCTTCAAGTGGTGTGTTATTTCTCAGGTGCTCTTCAAATAGTGTGTTATTTCTCAGGTGCTCTTCAAATAGTGTGTTATTTCTCAGGTGCTCTACAAGTGGTGTGTTATTTCTCAGGTGCTCTTCAAGTGGTGTGTTGTTTCTCAGGTGCTCTTCAAGGGGTGTGTTATTTCTCAGGTGCTCTTCAAGTGGTGTGTTATTTCTCAGATGCTCTTCAAATAGTGTGTTGTTTCTCAGGTGCTCTTCAAGTGGTGTGTTATTTCTCAGATACTCTTCAAGTGGTGTGTTATATCTCAGGTGCTCTGCAAGTATGTGTGGTTTCTCAGATGCTCTGCAAGGGGTGTGTTGTTTCTCAGATGCTCTCCAAGTGGTAAGTCATTTCTCAGGTGCACTTCAAGTGGTGTCTTATATATTAGGTGCTCTTCAAATACTGTGTTATTTCTGAGGTGCTCTTCAAGGGGTGTGTTATTTCTCAGATGCTCTTCAAGTAATGTGATATTTCTCATATGCTCTTTAAGTGGTGTGTTGTTTCTCAGATGCTCTTCAATTGGTGTGTTATGTCTCAGGTGCTCTTCAAGTATGTGTGGTTTCTCGGGTGCTCTGCAAGGGGTGTGTTATTTCTCAGTGCTTTTCAAGTGGTGTGTTATTTCTCATATGCTCCTTAAGTGGTGTGTTGTTTTTCAGTGATTTCAAATGATGTGTTATTTCTCAGGTGCTCTTCATGCGGTGTTTTGTATCTACACAACTGATATTGTTAAAACACTCATGCTCTGTCCAGTCTTCTATTAAGACCTGGTGAAATTTGTCTGAAAGGCTTTTACCCTCATAGAATTTGCCCAGGGAGATTTGTCTGTTCCTGGAACATTTAACTGAGTGCTTTTTCCCAGGTAAACACAGCAACATAAACATATATCTGTCTGTTGCACAGGTTATCATGCCAGGGTATTGCGTAGCGGGGACCGTTGGACATAAAATCCTCAACGGAGTTCGGAGGCTAGAGATGGAAAACAAACAGATGGTAGGTTCTAACACAGTTTTGATACATTGTACCATAGTGCTTACATGTGCGATGAAGTTAAGAATCATGGCTGTTTTGGGGTATCGCCTCACTGTTTAGGCAAGTTTAGGTTGTAGGAAGAGTACCAAATCACCAAACCACTGACTCCTCAAAAAGAATTCAGAGAAGAGTACTTTCCTGCTGAATAACTTTAACAGTATGAGTAGGTGTTTCAGGGGAATAGAATCAAGACATGTTCTGGCCAGTTGAGTTTGGTGGTGACAGTGAGTGAGTATTCTGTGACAGGTAGTACTTGTGATCTCATACTAGTCAGAAAAGAAGCTGATGCTGGTCACAAAAGAAGCTGACTAAGCAGGTTTTAAAGTTGCTGTGAGTGACCTGGATAGTGGTATATCCCCTACCCTGATCATACAGTGCACCTGTCAGGATTCTGAGTTGGAACAGATCCCCAGCAAACTTTGCTGGTCAAAACAGGCAATAACTGGATTGGGTGGTCTGGATCACTTTATTGGTTGTCATGGTAGCATGACAATGTAGCTCAAAAGCATGGATCCACTTGTAACACCAATCACTGGGTTTTGATTGTGCAGACTAAGTCTGATATATTATTGGAATGTTGAGCAACAAACAGACAAGTCTGTTTACTGCTACTTTGTCTGTGAATACTATTCTGACTACTGCTACTATGAATACTACTACTAGTATGAATACTAGTTTTATTGTGAAAAGTACTGCTGTGAATACTAATACTACAATCAATACTACTGCTACTAGTGAGTGAGTGAGTGAGTTTAGTTTTATGCCGCACTCAGCAGTATTACAGCTATATGGTGGTGGTCTGTAAATAATCGAGTCTGGACCAGACAGTCCAGTGATCAACAGCACGAGCAACAATCTACGCAATTGGGAACTGATGACATGTGTCAACCAAGTCAGCGAGCCTGACCACCCGATCCCGTTAGTCGCCTCTTACGACAAGCATAGTCGCCTTTTGTGGCAAGCATGGGTTGCTGAAGGCCTATTTTGTCCCAGATCTTCACGGGTCACTATTGCTAGTACTACCACTACTATACATTAATCTCAATAATGAGATGAAGTGTAATAATTCACACTTGTTGCTGCCCAGCTGGATGTCCGCATGTCAGTGCAGTACATGTCATTCAGCGCCCACGCCGATGCTAAAGGCATCATGCAGCTTATCTCTCAGTGCGAGCCCAGGAACGTAATGCTTGTTCATGGAGAGGCTGCCAAGATGGAGTTCCTGAAGAAGAAAATCAGGCAGGAGTTTGGTATGTTACATCATCATTACTGATACAATCAATAAACACACAACTTTTCTGTATAGGTATGTTCTGACATACTTCATTTGTGGCCATGCAAAGTAATATGTTCTGAGCACGATATGGCTGCAGTATTGCCAATGTGACGTTATCTATCAACTCACTCACTCAGAGAATGGGATAGCCTAGTGGTTAAAACAGCTGCTTGGCACACCAAACACCTGGGTTTGATTCTCCACATGGGAACAGCATGTGAAGTCTGGTCATGTGATTTCTGGTCATCTGCGATATCTCCAGGGTATACGTTCCAATCAGTCTCCCATATACCCTGGATGCATCTATGGCTAAGCCTGTTAAATCTATTATCTCCCTTGGTTGGCTTTTGATCCAATCAGGTGTACACACTGGGAAGTTGAGCGAACCAATCATAACTCACTTTCGCATTTTAAATGATCCAACCGATTAAACATGGCAACAAGAATCATGCACAAGTTCTCTGAAAGAGGCAGAAATAGTTCTTGGATATATTTTTCAAATTTTCGGACCTATCAATGAAATCACCAAAATCTGAGTCGCACCGAGAACAAACCTTTGCAGCTGCAACCGCTGTCTTTGTTGACACTTGCAAGATCAGTTGTAAGGGCGGCTTAGCTGATTGGGTACAGTGAGAAGGCAGAGCCAGCGAAAGGAGGTAATAAAATTTTCGGGCCGAACCATAGATGCATCCACAGTATATTGGAGATTTATCGGAACGTATACCCTGGAGATATCGAGGATGATTTCTGGTGTTCCCTCTTTGATGTTTCTGGAATATTGCTCAATGCAACAATAAACAAAACTGACCTACTGCCGCTTTAGGACTGACTCAGAAAGTTCAAACTTTACGCTGCAACATTATGATTAAATTCTGGTCTCTATCACAGTGAGTTTGTTGCAGACATAGACTGTTTCAACCCAGCCAATGGGGAGACAGTGAACATAGTGACTCAACACAACATCCCCGTGGACATCTCACTCAACTTGCTGAAGAGGGAAGCCACAATCACAGGTAAGGAGCAGAGAGAAGCCACAATCACGGGTAAGGAACAGAGGGAAGCCACAATCACAGGTAAGGAACAGAGGGAAGCCACAGTCACAGGTAAGGAACAGAGGGAAGCCACAATCACAGGTAAGGGGCAGAGGGAAGCCACAATCACAGGTAAGGAACCGATATATCTAAACATTGTTTGTCACACTCTCCTACCCAGAGTTCCATGCAACTAGCCAGCATAGTACCTCTGCCACAGGCCAGAAAGATGTGACGATTGGTCATATGTTAAGCAGTCCATTCAATATAATGTACACATTTCTTTGCTCTTTTATTTTTGAATCTATACATCTTATTAAACATTGTTGTTGATATGGTTTTGTTTCACTCAGAAAATATCTTAATGTGTGTAACACTATTTCGATTTGGGCAGCAATCCTTTGTTTACATGGGTTGTATGGATGCATGTGCTGCTTATGGAGAGTAAACAACACAGTCAGTTTGAAATGTAGATATGTATTGTCATAAACTTGACTATAGCAGTTACCCAGGGATATTTTACAGTGTAGAACAGTATGAAAACCGCATCACTTGCATTATGCCAGTCTCTGCTTATGAATATGCTTGTTTGTTTACAAACAAGCGAAAAGTCTGGTCACGTGATGTGCAGAGTAGTCTGTGACAGGTTAGAACTGTTCCCTAGGTAATCAGCATATATTTTGAACATTGTTAATCAACCTGTGGGCAGTGGGGTAGCCTAGTGGTTAAGGTGTTTGCTCGTTACACTGAAGACCCAGGTTCGATTCTCCACATGGGCTCAATGTGTGAAGCCCATTTCTGGTGTCCTGATGTGATATTGCTGGAATACTGCTAGAAGTGGTGTAAAACTGAGGTTACTCACTCACTCATCAACCATTGGAATGCTTTTGGTTAGAACTTTTCCCAAGCAACATGCACTGTCTGAGATCAATTACGGTGGTCAGGCATTGTGACATCATCCATTTCATCTCATTGTATCCTGTTGCAAAGATTGATGTTCATTGTGTCCAGTCATTTGGTTATATGCAGATTCATCTAGATTATTCCAGAATGAGTTACAGTGACATTTCTGGCATGAAAATACAATAAATCGTATGAAAATGTCAAACAGACCTAATGAGTGAGATCTAACTCATTACTGATCTGATCTTTTGTGCAGTTTGTAACTATGAAGACTATAACTAGTAGAATGACCAAAGGCCAAGTACAAAATGCTTCAGCAAAAAGGGTCCATACTGTGTGCGCAATTTTACAACATATACTGAACAGCAAAAGAAATGCAAGTTCTATGTAACATAGAAGGCAAAAACAAGAGCCCTTACTTTTTTGAGTTTTCATTTGTTTGCAAACTTGCAACCTGTGAAGGTACCGGTGTGGAATAGGCCTTCAGCAACCATGCTTGCCATAAAAGGCAATTATGCTTGTCATAAGAGACGACTAACAGGATCAGGTGGTCAGGCTCGCTGACTTGGTTCACACATGTCATTGGTTCCCAATTGCACAGATCGATGCTCATGTTGTTGATTACTGGATTGTCTGGTCCAGACTCAATTATTTACAGACCACCCCCATATAGCTGTAATGTTGCTAAGTGCGGCGTAAAACTGAACTCACTCATTGCAAACTTGCTTTTCTTTTACTGTTCAGTATATGTTGTGAAATTATGCACACTGTAGGGACCTATTATATATTCACAGTATGTATTTATAAAATATATACTGATAAATTTACAGTAATGAGGAGTGTAACATTTAAGTTTCTTGTGTAGATTATCAGTGTACACGATAACACAGAGACCTGCGTTCTTCACTCAAAAAACATGAAAACTTTTGAGTGCATGTTTTGCACGCATAGATTCTGATCTACTTAATTATAAGAAGTACTTTCAAACAGCAACATATTAAAAAACCAATAAATTTTGGAATGACTCAGGATTGTAATGAACATTTCATGCACTCGTACAAACCCTACTTCGAATACTGATTATATTGATGAAACTGAGTTGTCGATGAGAACATATCTCTTCCAGGTTCTGACCCTCCTGATCCGAAACAGCCCCGTATCCTCCATGGAGCTTTGATGATGAAAGGCAATGTATGTCATGCATCTTTATCTGACTATCAGATCTTGTTATATGTAGTGCTTGTGGTTTAAGCATCC
This sequence comes from Haliotis asinina, assembly GCF_037392515.1. Lineage (NCBI taxonomy): Eukaryota > Metazoa > Mollusca > Gastropoda > Lepetellida > Haliotidae > Haliotis > Haliotis asinina. The sequence continues at coordinate 9,826,810 of NC_090295.1, read as the reverse complement.
TGCTGCTCATAGCAAATAAGTTAAAATATGGTACCTGTTGTTGCCCTGCCTCATACTTATTATTGGCTTATTCAAGGACTAGCAAGCTCAGTCAGTAGTATTTGTTTACAGTGTTATGTAAGTTTTGTATCAGAGGTAGTTATTGTGCTTTGAAACTTCTAATTAATCAGTGAAAATCATTGTGATGACATGGCCCCTACCAAGCATACACCATTACATGACCCTAACCAAGCAGCTGCTGTTAGATGACCCCAACCAAGTAGCTGTGATTACATGACCCCAGCAGTAGCTGTTATGTCATGACTGTATCTTACATCTGTTATGACATGACCCCAGCAGTAGCTGTTATGTCATGACCGTATCGCACATCTGTTATGACATGACCCCAACAGTAGCTGTGATGACATGGCCCCAACAGTACCTATGATGACATGTCCCCAACCAAGAACCTGTTATTGTGTGACTCCAGCTAAACGTTTGTTCTGACACAGCGTAGTCAGGGAAGTGTTACATCATAAACTTTACCAAGCCCCTGCTCAGATTCATTCTCTCACAAACACCTGGTGTTTCAGAAGCTGCAACTGGTGGAGCCAGCACAGGCATTCCGGGAACTTGGCCTGGAGGAACATCAACTTCGGTTTACATGTACTGTATCAGTTGATGAGCCAGGGACCATTATGCAAACTGTGGACAAGATTTATAATCTGTTAAAGAGGTAAGCAGAGGGGTTAGTTTGTTCCAGACTCTTGTTAGTCTCAGTTGCCCTGAATATGGTTGGTGGTCAACATTTTAACCTACTGGCTACTGAATGACACCGTCTGCCAGTTTCCCTAATGCCTATAGCCCTTAGATGCTCTGCATGCTCAGATGCCGTATCACTAGTACATACTCAACTATTTGGTAAAAATGCCAAAAGACGTTATGTCATCTATTGTGCAGTGGTGTGACTGACATGTGAAGTTGGTGTTTTGATTTCATGTTTTAAAGGCCTAAACACTTTATGCCCAAATACTTGGTTTTAAGCATTTATCATATTCACATATTAGTTGTGAAGAGAGTATCTGTGATTCATTTTAACGAATCACCTGCCTCCCAAATCCAGAGGAGTTTAGAAATTGTTCCAAATATTAACTTTTGTTTGGTTTGCTTGTTTGTGTGTGTGTTTGCTGTTTAATGACACACTCAGTAATGTTCCAACTATGTGACTGAGGTCTGTATGTATTCCAGTGATTGATATGATGAGCCTAAATTAGCTCCCTTGTGATGTGATGACATGTGTCAACCAAATCAGTGATCTGTTAGTCACTTACTGTTGCTGCAGACTCATTCCATGCTGCAACCTCACAGGGGCTTTGGTCTGTATACCTTGTTTGCTGGGTGTGTTTCTTCCAACATTAGACATACATGTGACATTAAAACATGTTTACTTTTCTAGTGTACATACGTTGATATGTTGGTGTTGCAGTGATCTGAAAGACTCTTCCATTCAATACTCCAGCGATGGCTCCATCACCATCCAGGACTCTGTGCTCATCAAGGTGTCGGGGGATGAGGAGACAAAGGACATGCTGGTGTCCTGGTCACATCAGGTGAACACATTTGGGTGTCCTGTCATGCTGTGCAAACACATTTGGGTGTCCTGTCATGCAGGATAAACACATTTGGGTGTCCTGTCATGCTGGATAAACACATTTGGGTGTCTAGGTCACCATAGGTAAACACATTTGGGTGTCCTGTCATGCTGTGTAAACACATTTGGGTGTCCAGTCATGCTGTGTAAACACATTTGGGTGTCCTGTCATGCTGTGTAAACACATTTGGGTGTCCTGTCATACTTGGTAAACACATTCGGGTGTCCTGTCATGCTGGGTAAACACATCTGGGTATCCTGTCATGCTGGGTTAACACATTTGGGTGTTATGTCATGCTGGGTTAACACATTTGGGTGTCCTGTCATGCTGGGTAAACACATTCGGGTATCCTGTCATGCTGGGTTAACACATTTGGGTGTTATGTCATGCTGGGTTAACACATTTGGGTGTCCTGTCATGCTGGGTTAACACATTTGGGTGTTATGTCATACTGGATAAACACATTTGGGTGTCCTGACATGCTGGGTTAACACATTTGGGTGTTATGTCATACTGGATAAACACATTTGGGTGTCCTGACATGCTGGGTTAACACATTTGGGTGTTATGTCATACTGGATAAACACATTTGGGTGTCCTGTCTTGCTGGGTTAACATGTTTAGGGTATCACATTTAGGTATCCGGTCATACTAGATAAACACATTTGGGTGTCCTGTCATGCATAGTAAACACATTTGGGTGTCTTGCCATTCTGGGTTAGCACATTTGTGTGTCCTGTCTTGCTGGGTTAACACATTTGGTGTTGTATCATGCTGGATAAACATGTTTAGGTGTACTGTCATGCTGGGTAAACACATTAAGGTGTCTTGTCATGCTGGGTTAACACATTTGGTTGTTATGTCATACTGGATAAACACATTTGGGTGTCCTGTCATGCTGGATAAACACATTTGGGTATCTGGTCATACTAGATAAACACATTTGGGTGCCCTGCAATCTGGGTAAATGCATTTGGGTGTCCTGTCTTGCTTGGTAAACACATTTGGTGTCCTAACATGCTGGATAAACATGTTTGGGTGTACTGTCATGCTGGGTAAAAACATTTGGATGTTCTGTCATACAGAGCAAACACATTTAGCTGGCCTTGTCACATTGCATAAAAACATTTGGTTGTTCCGTCATACTGGCTGTAGACATTCTTTTGTTGGGAATGCTAAACACATTACATCATAAAACATGATCCCTGACTTATTTTGTTGAATATATAACTGTCATACCATGAGATGTGTATTCACAAGTAAATATTGTACTCTTTGTTACAGGATGAAGAACTTGGGAGTTTTTTACTGCAGACATTACGTACAACATTTGTGACATCATGAAACAGGGGGGATAACTCTTCGTGATTAGAGTTATAAGAGACACGTGGACAAGTTGGGAGGGGATAACTGGAATAATATGCAAGTGCTCTCACACAACACAGGTACATGTTGTGAATGGTTCACTGGAGAAAGAAGACCTTGAAGAATACTCCCTTCAGGACATTTATTCCATGACACAAGGTGCTGTTTGTAATTACAAGTCTCCTAGGAAAGACATTTGTTCCTTAACATGTTGGAGCTTGTGTCTTGGAGCAAACCTGTATGAGGTTTTATGAGTGCTTCAAGAAAACCTGGTTTTTGCATTCAGAACTCACGACTTACTGATTTCTGTGTTTATTTTTATTTAACCCAGCATCCTAATGGTGGAATGAAATCGTGTGTCAAACTGGGATATAAATATCTTGTTTCCAACATAAATGCTTTGAACCCTTCTGAGGGTAAAATGGTTGGACCAAAAGGGAAAATTCCTAACAGTAACCATGAATTTACTTAACAAGATCAGTCATATTGATGTCTGGTTTGTCAATACAGGAGTCGAATTATATGACTTGCTGAGTTCAGTCTGTGAACAAAACCTGGTTTCATATGGTCCTGTGAATCAAGAATATACCACATATTGTGTAAGTGGAAGAAAAACACAGCCATTAATAAAAGTATCAAAAATAAACATCAGAGTTTCATATGTTGGCCTGTCTTTTGCCTTTTCTGTGTTGGTGTGATTCTCCACATGCAGTGCTGTTCTGTCAAGCAGTTTCTTCAAGGAATATGATTAGTGAGAAAACAGGTCATCTTGGCATAGATGTGGAATGAAGGTAAAGTTTTGAGAGTCATACCCATAGTGTAGTGTGCAAAAGGGTAGCCCAGAGAATAAAGCGTTTGCTTGTCACGCCCATAACTTGGTTCAATTCCCACGTGGGTATGTGTGAAGCCCATTTCTGGTGTCCTCTGTGATATTGCTGGAATATTGCTAAAGGCTGTGTAAAAATTATACTCACTCAGTCCATGTAGTTGACAGAGCACTGTGCTGGAGAGCAGAGGCTTTTGGCTAGCCTGGTGGTGAGTAAGGGGGGATTTCGGAGTCAGTACAATGTCCCTGAGTTGGATGTCTTTGTTGCCTGGGCAGTGTGGTAGCCCAGTGGTTAGAGCGTTCACCTGTCATGTCAAAGACTAGTTTGATTCCCCACATGGGCACAATGTGTGAAGAGCACTTCTGGTGTTCCCTGCTGTAAAGTTTCCTGAAATCAGTGTAAAACTAAACTCACTCACTCACACACATGGTATCTGAGTATCAGGACTTTACAGCTACACCATGTCTTCCTGTTGCTGAAATTATTGTAAAACTAAACTCACTCACTCACTCACACACATGGTATCTGAGTATCAGGATTTTACAGCTACACCATGTCTTCCTGTTGCTGAAATTATTGTAAAACTAAACTCACTCACTCACATACATGGTATCTGAGTATCAGGACTTTACAGCTACACCATGTCTTCCTGTTGCTGAAATTATTGTAAAACTGAACTCACTCACTCACACACATGGTATCTGAGTATCAGGATTTTACAGCTACACCATGTCTTCCTGTTGCTGAAATTATTGTAAAACTGAACTCACTCACTCACATACATGGTATCTGAGTATCAGGATTTTACAGCTACACCATGTCTTCCTGTTGCTGAAATTATTGTAAAACTGAACTCACTCACTCACATACATGGTATCTGAGTATCAGGATTTTACAGCTACACCATGTCTTCCTGTTGCTGAAATTATTGTAAAACTGAACTCTCACTCACTCACTCACTCACTCACACACATGGTATCTGAGTATCAGGATTTTACAGCTACACCATGTCTTCCTGTTGCTGAAATTATTGTAAAACTAAACTCACTCACTCTCTCACACACATAGTATCTGAGTATCAGGACTTAACAGCTGCACAAGCTGTCTTCCTGTTGCTGAAATGATTGTGATACTAAACTCACTCACTCACACACATGGTATCTGAATATCAGGATTTCACAGCTACAAAGATGTTTAGCTGTTACTGAAATCAGTTTAAAGCTACGCTCACTCTCTCATTCACATGGTTTCTGAGTATCAGGACCTTACAGCTATATACAGCCATCCTGCTGAAACCACATGAAATAGTCCTGAACTCTCTGCCTACATGCTTACACCATATGAACAGGTTTGTCATGATATGTCCACATAAGTCTTGATAAAACTTTACACGTGGTAAAGACTATTGCAGCGCCACCTATTTCATAGTATCGGTATGTTTACGTCAAACATACGGAGGAATTTATCCAAAGCTGAAACGTAAATGGACATCCAGTGGAAGGAAATAAGAACACTTTCAAACTTTACTGTTGAAAGTGTTTTCCGATGCAGTGTCTCGGATACATTGTCATTTCCTTATCTAGTTATCCGGAACGGTGTTATATCCGTTATGTTCTCGGATACAGTGTCATCTCGTTCTGTAGAGGGTCTCGGGTACAGTGTCATTTCGTTATGTAGAGGTTCCCAGATACGGTGTCATTTCCGTTATGCAGAGGGTCTCGGTTACAGTGTAATTTTGTTATGTAGGGGGTCTCAGGTACAGTGTCACTTCCGTTATGTAGAGGGTCTCAGATAAAGTCATTTCGTTATGTAGAGGTTTCTGGATACAGTGTCATTTCCGTCACGTAGAGATTCTCGGATACAGTGTCATTTCGCTATGTAGAGGTTCTTTGATACAGTGTCATTTCCGTTACGTAGAGGGTCTCGGATAAGGTCATTTCGTTATGTAAAGGGTCTCGGGTACAGTGTCATTTCCGTTATGTAGAGGGTATCAGATAAGGTCATTTCGTTATGTAGAGGTTCTTGGATACAGTGTCATTTCGTTATGAAGGGGTCTCGTATGCAGTGCCCTTTCCGTTATGTAGAGGTTCATGAAGACTGTTCGCATTGTCGTTTACGTTTATACGTTTTTGAAACCAAATGAACATGGGGAATGACACTGAAAAACAAAGAATTATTATCAAAACGAGTGTGGAACCGAGGAACCTGAGAAAACTGTTTTGTGCAGAGGTTGCGAATTACGAACACTTGGTTATCTGCGCCCATATATGTTAAACATCAATAGGAAAAAATATTGGTGGCCCTTTATTTCAACAGTCTAATATGCGAAAAAGTGACACATCGTTTGAGAAGTTTTCATATTGGTGTATACATAATCTCACTGGGCACCCAGGACAGCACACCTGGCAACTAATTGTATGATGTCCGCCATTAGTTGACCAATAATGAGCAATGAATCAAGGCAGTGACAGGAAGGATGCTGTTTTTACACTCGTACTTTACGACAGGATGTAGTCAGAATAGATTAGTAAATCTACACGCATAAACACTGCCTCTTTGACAAATCCGCCGTGGAAGTAATTAATCAATCAGTGTGTTATCGGTTAACCCTTTCATCGATGTTTGTTTTTGTAACTCAGCTGATAAACCCTCTTGCATCACTTACATCCACATATTACATAACATACAATACATTTGCCACTACAGACCTTAATTTATAATGTTGAGTATTTACTCCAGACAGGAAAAATGCCAAATGGGAACATTTGTCAAGTAATGTTAGTGGTGTTACCACTGTTTATACCTGTTATAAATTCATTAACTGACCATCAAGTGAATGATAACAAATAACACGTGTAGGTTTACAGCGAGTTACAGCAAGGAAGATGTAATATTCTGTGTCCCGTGCAGTCTGAAAACACTTTTGGGCCGAAACTGTTTTGAGGATACCAACGGAAATTCGTTGTTACTTAAGAAATACATACAGGCATTTGCTGTGTACTTGGGTAATTAGATATAATCAGTTCTTTACGTAGGAAAATTTTCAGATTTTTCTACCAATGGCAAAGTCGTTGTTATTAGTTTACGAATTCAAATAAACCAATTGTGTGTTTTTATTATCATAGATAATAAACTGGGGTCGTAGCTATCAAAACGTGCGTGTGATTTTTGCTATGACAGCTGGGTCAACCCTCAAAACTATCTAAATATAAAGCTTTGCAATCTTTCGGACTTACATGAAACAAATGGCTTGCTACGTGCCAGTAGACATCATATTTTCATATGACATGATTAAATATCGAGGTAAAAAAACACAGAAATAGGATCAAATTGGATCAGTCACTATACCATCCAGGCATCAGAAATAAACTACACTGCTGGGATATTTTGTTACAACTGGACAAGGAATACATGGATATTTTTAATAACGGCATGTGACGGTCATCCTGCCTACTCACTGTTTACGGTGAAGACAGTCTGCTTACGTGGACAGGAGCCCAGTCCTCGTGTCCGTCACGGTCGACTGGATGCTGACCAGTTTGCAACTTGGTTTCGTAATTAGACGAGAATTATTATTCGCTCTGCATCAGTGCCCCTTTAATTACACTACGGCCCCACTTGTACTGAGTCATGGCATTTGGTTTACTGGTATCACGTGTGTCTGGTTAATCATTCAAGATCTGTCATTCTTGTTTGCAGACCTCTTTCCCTATTAGTGATAACCAATCAGAAGAAACGCATGATGAAAAAAATATTATCCTGGAGATTTGGGATTGTTGACCTTGAATAACACCAGTGAGTTCACAGCAGTTTGCACGTCAAGATAACTTCACACGTGTTAAAGCTTGGTTTCTTAGTCCAGTATGTTACTTCTTATTGTTTCAAAATTTATGTTTACATGTTGCGTGAATAATAAAATGATAAACTTTATTTAATGAAATAATGATAGGGATTACCAACATTTTTATTCAGTGTCAGACGGCGTATCGAATAGATTCTAATGGCGTTGTCGAAACGTCTCCTTTCACACATTAAATACATTGTATACATGTATTCATAAAGTTTTCACCATTCTTCATTACCTCGACTTCTAAAGGTCATTTTAGATAATTACAAGTATACTTTGTGATGGTTTATAAACTCTTTCACTTTTTGTGTTGGTATGTGATTTTGTCGCTGACTTGGTTGACACACGTCATCGTACAACTACTGCGTAGATCGATGCTCATATTATTGATCACTGGATTGTCTGGTCCAGATTCGATTATTTACAGACCGCCGCCATATAGCTGCAATAGTGTTAAGTGCGGCGTTAAGCAAAAATAGAACCAACCTACACTTTGTGTAGGCCACACTTGATAATCACCCACCCCTCATCAGATAACTCTTCCCCGCATGGGATAGCAAGGGCTCCTTGATACTGTGGATAAACGAGGTGGTTCGAGCCCGGCCGCCCCATACCAAACGTCAAAATGCGGGACTTGCCGTTCGGTATTTATAGGATAAGACTGAGCGAATTTCACCTTCGTGTCTTTTGACATGGCACATATCACCTTGAATTGATAAAGTTACAAATAACCGAGACTTGCCGAGGATATTTTTACTTTTATCAACTAGTGTTGATATATTTGATATCAGAAGATACGATGGTGAGATTCTTTTTAGCATCAAAATTCACACTCCATTAGTTTTCAGTGAAAAATGTACATCTCTGAAAGGGGTACTGGCGTTAGATTTGCACATTTGTAACTACTCGTGTCATTCCGGCATACCGGATGGCGTTAGGTCACGGAAAGAGGCGAGTAGCTACGATTGTACATTTGCAGTGCAGCAGTGTCATAGCATTGTAACGTCATCAGATTCTCCACGTCATAGTTGGTGAGTCATGTCATTGATGACGTCAGGGCACGGTACACAATCTACGGTGAAAACATTATATCCTAGGTGGTGTCGTTGGATCTTACACAAAAATACTGTGGGACGGAGTTTTTGATAATACATGGAGCGGTCGGCACGGAGAACGGGAGCCGTGTGATTGCAGCAGGGTATATCAGTATCGACTGGCTCAAAACCGGACACAACTGTCCCACATATACCAAACGCACATACGCACATGCGCACATACTCCTTCCTCGTTTTCACTTACAAATGTACGGTGACATGCTTCCAATCTCTTAAACGTATGTTTTTTCACTTAGTAGAATTATATTTTCATAATTCAGTACTTGTTTATTCAGTCATCATTACTAATCCAATTAATGTACACTTTGATGTCGGTTATTTAGATCACTGATTCAGTTATCGTTTCTGTTCAAGTCTTGTAATTGCCAATTTTCAAAATCCAAATGTAACTTTATTTCTTCTTTGTATATGTCAGAGTAATGTGCACCTTTAGCTATGTGTGTCACTGAAAATAGAAAGACTGAAACATTTAAAAATACATTAACAAACAGCTACTTGACTATTATTTGTTTGCCAACAGAAGTTGCCCGGTAATGAAAGGGATGTTCTCTTCAACCACACCTGACATATACCGTGGAGAGACTGTCTTGCGAAATGCCTCCGTGTTTTCAAACATGTATACGTGTTGACTCAGCTTGCCTAAACTTGTGAAAAATAGATAACAAGCAAAAATCTCGTTTAAATTTACGACACATTATTTTGTGTTGAACACGTGTTTATTGACTACTGTGACGGTTAGTACCGTGTAACCCAGACGCTGCCCTTGATTCAGATCAGAGGGCCATAGGAAGCTGTATTTTATACAAAAACTAATTAACGAGTAAAGTAGGTTAAAACATTCAGAAAATAAAAATAAAAAATTGAGTTTCTGGAGTCAAGAAGCAGACGATCGCTGTAACATGAAAACTGATAAATAAAATAACTGATATCGGGAGTTTTTGAACGCTTTTTTTAACCTCCAATTTTAAAATAATGTAAATTAGATCGCTGTTCGGTAGAGAACAGTCCATAACATGTAATCCAGTTATGTAATTATCTTTCAAGTGCATACTTTTCAAACAATGAACATGTATCATGAAAGTGGTGTATGCGCGTGCATGCACGTGTGTGTGAGAGAGAAAGAAAAGGATAGTGAGTATATTCTTCATAGCACTTAAAATCAGAAAACCCTTCAACAATAATAACCACATCAACGAAACCATCAGAGTTATTCTATCCACTCAAGACAAGATGGGCATAACGTTCCACTTGGCCTCAATCTCTACGGTCTGAACTAACACATGACGAATAATTGTAAGTTAACTTGTGACAGGGTGGCGTATGGCTGTCATGTGACGTATGATTGAAGGCTGACGTATGATTGTCATGCGACTTGTGACAACGTGACCTATTGTTGTCACGTGACGAATGATTGTAAATTGCCTTGTAGTTGTAATGTGATGTATGTGGCAAGGTGGTTGTGACGTCAACAATGATTATAATGTAATGGATGACTGTACATAGTACTGTAGAGTGAGTGAGTGAGTTCGGTTTTAAGCCGCTTTTAGCAACATTCCAGCGGGGAATACCAGCGTAGATATTTTGGATAGGTTTTCATGACATTGCTGTAATTTGATAACTGTAATATCCACTGAAGAAACATTAGTCTTTTATGTCTTAAATGGTTCCCGCGTTGTGTTGGGTTTTGTGGTTTCAAAGTGCGGGTAAGTGGTAATCCACACAAGCATTGTCTCTGTGATTTAACGCTGTGTGACACACAAAGAGTACAATGGAAGGGATGTCACCCACAAAGCGATTGTTTGGCAATGGGAACATGACTGCACTGCACAACACTGAAGGACAGAAAACACAGTTGGTAACATAGCAACGTGTCTATGCATAACAACAAAGGACAGCAATGTAATGTATTTACTACGAAAGCACTTTGTTGCACAAATGTTGTTGTTTCATTTTAAATTATTGAAATGGGGGTGGGGGGGGGGGGAGAGAGAAACCCCATAACTTCTTGAAAATCGTGAAAATGAGCAGAATGTGAGAAATGCTGATTAAAATTAGAGATATCAAATTCTCTTATTAAATAAATAAAGTTGTTACCCGTAAAACTTTGTCAGCTTCGTACTAACCAACTTATAAAATGGCATTCAAAGGAAAATATAATTAAAGCAACGCTAAAATATACCCCGAAATTTCGATTTTAAGGTTTTTAAAAAAATATCTAGCAAATTATCAAAACGACAAAAATAGAATCGATCTAATCTGATACAACTCGATATTTCGAATAATATACATAATAACTGAAATAATTTCGAATTAAGTACAAATAATTGCAATACTTTCGAGTAATATATATATCATTGCAGTTAATTCAGCTTTGAACAAATGAGTTGTCATAGACGGTTGAGAAGGATCCAGAAGGTCTTATTCTGCATATAATACAAGCTGAGGCATGCTTATCTCTTTATCTCGACTGGTCTTAACTGATATAAAACATCATAGTTTAATAATGCAAAGAGATAAATAAAGATATTTGAGCAACAACCTGTCGGACATGCCCTTCACATTGCGACAACACCTGCTATGAATTGGCTTGCATAGATATGTGCGCATGCGCAAACAAACATTGCTGGGCGATGTTCGGGTCTCTCAGTGTGGGAGATAATCTATTGTACTTGTGTTCTTCCTGTTAAACCTGCAATCCGTGCCCAAATTATCCTTGCATTAGCATAGGTTGATCCAGCGGCGTGAGGGTGGGGGTCGGGGGACACGACTGCAGAAATACAGTTTGTTCTACCCCTATGTATAGTGTAATGAGATGTCCTGTTCTGAGATGACAAATTTAACAGCGACGGACCTTAAGACAGAAAACAAACCTAAATTAACCACGCAATCCAGTGATCAACAGTATGAACATCAATCTACACAACTGGCAACCGATGACATGTGTCAACCAAATCAGCGAGCCTGACCACCCGATCCCTGTAGTCGCCTCTTACAAGCATGGGTTGCTGAAGATCATGTCAAACTCGGATCTTCAAACGTACATGTGGCCTGAATGCCAATAGTGCAACATGTAGACAAAAATATTGTACATAGTTGCAGCGATACATATTGTTGCGTGCATGCGTGCGTGCGTGCGTGCGTGCGTGCGTGCGTGTGTGAACGATACGTGCGTGGAAAAACGTTACGGTATTACTTCCCGACATTATGCAGAGCTTATATGCAGAATGTATGGCACACCAATAGTCTTCGGTGTACCATGGCCTCATCTGTATTTAGTAGGACAATGAAACGCTTTCGCGAGATGGTGTGTTGAAATAGTACCGTGGAATGACTTTTTTCTTACACAGGTATATCCCTGACAGATTAACAAAACACGGTGTCCATTCATTACCGTGATGTCAATATATGGAAGAAATACTTTCAGTGTCAGTTTTTTAAACAAAACCTTTCTGTTTGTATGTTGAAATCTTGAATATTGTTTGTTAGTGTAGTTAATATGAGTTCATCGTTGTCTTTTGTGTTCCTGAAATATTCACGCATGTATTTCAAATTTCCGTTCTAGCAAAACGTTCGAACCTTCAATATTTCCAAATACTCAAACCACGTTATCTTTCCATGAAAAAATGTCGCGAGAGAGATAACATCGACATTGCACAATCGCAACTGAACATATTCATCCATAGCAACAGACAACATTCTCGGTGAGATTGAAACCACGTGACCAGAATGGGCGTGGCACTGTCGGTATAAATTCGTGCCCGCATGGACCGCGTGGAAATTTTAAGTTTGCTACAAAAGTGTTCCGCTCAACCGTCAGGTAAGACTTCAATAGTGCATTGTTTGTATTTTCGGATTAATTTGTGTTAATATATTCATCTTGTTGCCCGTATAACAAGCAGTCACTAAATGAGTGAGTGAGTGAGTATGGTTTTACGCCGCTTTGAGCAATAGTCCAGCAGTATCACTGCGAGTGAGTGAGTTTAGTTTTGCCCCATAGTCGCCTTTTATGGCAAACATGGGTTGCTGAAGGCCTATTCTTCCCCGAACCTTCACGTAAGTATCACTGCGAGGGACACCAGAAACCCACAGTCACTGAGAGGATATGCTCGTAAAGAAGGAGGGGAATAATTTTGGGAACATATATCTTTCTTTTTAGCTACTTTTATAAAATGTTCTGCACCGATTTTAAAGACAGGAATTTATGTTTTATTCTAATTTAGTAAGAAAATATTGATTGCTGATCACTTATAAAAAAAATACTTTGCACGGGAGATGCTGGTGAAGCGTTTCCCAAATCGTTATCGGGTTTGGATTTTGACTTCCTCATAATCCCGTGATAGGAGAATGTGACAGTTGACTAGAACGATCTAATTGCTGGTATTGAGAATGTCGGAAGGGACGGTGGGGTAGCCTAGAGGTTAAAGCGTCCGCTCGTCACGGTGACGACCCGAGTTCGATTCTCCACATGGGTACCAAGTGTGAAGCTCATTTCTTGTGTCCCTCACCATGATATCGCTTGAATATTTCTCAAGCCCACTGCAATCACTCACTAACTAAATTTCTGAGCTTTTGAGATACGTATGTTATTAAAGCTGGTGCTTTATTCTTCAGACCATAGTAGGGCTCCAAGATGCCAGCGGTATTTGTTCTTCTGCTGATTTTATGCACAGTGCAGACGGTTTCATCAGGTAAATGGACGTGGGACTGGTAGCTCCTGCAGTAGCAGTAGCAGTAGCAGTAGCAGTAGCAGTAGCAGTAGCAGTAGCAGTAGCAGCAGCTTCTATTATAGAAGAAATAGTTTGAAAGTAACCAACGAGTTATTCATAGATTGCGGACATTCTCTATTCTGTGCTCGTTTTGTTCTCAGCGAGTACACTACACATGCGGTACCAGTGTGTTACCTGTAGATTAGGGGGAGGTGGGGTGAGCTTGTGTTAAAGAGGTCGCCCGTCACGCCGAAGACCGAAGTTCGATTCCCCGCTTGGGTACATTGTGTGAAGCCCATTCCTGGTGTCTTTCGCCGTGACGTTCCTGGACTATTTCAAAAGCGGCGTAAAACCAAAACCCACTCACCTGTAGATTGTACCTGCAGAACGCTCATTATTCAAACATTTAACTCAGTTATAACTTGCCACGTGGCTCATTTTGTGCTCTTATTCCTGACCTGCGTATGTCGTGGATCGTGGTATACACAATCAACTACTAGTTTGCCCTGCTTGAACTGCAGAACACGCAATCAGGCAAAGATAGGAATCCATGTCGAGGTAAACAGCATTGCTTTTGTCGATATCTAATGATGGTGAGGTGCATGGTGAAACTGAGGGAAGATATGTTTATTATATTTATCCGAACCTTTCATAGCAATGCTTTTGAATTCGCCTGCTTCTGAAATGTGAATACAAATAAAAGTCAGAGATAAAACTAAACAGAATTATTGTAGTTGTTGATATTAATTAATGATTAAATCGGTGAGTGAAATTAAGAAAGTAGATCTTACAAACTTTAAAGCAAAGCTAATTATCATAACAGTACACCGAACAGCAGAAGAACCGCAAGTTTCGAAAAAATGATATTTCATAAAAGTAAGCGTTCATGTTTATGTCTTCTGCTTAAAACTTGCGTTTCTGTTGCTGTTCAGTATATTATTATTTGAAATTGGGTGTTTTACATTTTAGTTAATTTTTAACCCACCTGCCTGAATTCTTTATTTTTTTCAACAAGATATGATCGTGATTCTCTTTTCTTTTCAGAGACAAACGGCACTAGTATTAACGTAAGTATCACCAAAGGTTTTAGAATATTGATAAAAATACCCTCAACCGATCATGAGACGGATACAGATGGACTAGCGTAATTTCAAACTTATAAATCATAATTTCAAATATGTGTATAGTGAAAGTCAAATGAAACATCGCGTGTGATTGTGTAGACGTCAAATTGTTCGTTGTCGTTTATCGATCGTTACTTCGCCATGACTGGTGTGTTCAGAAACAAGTGAACAAGCTGGCAATTTATGCGTGAATGCATGCACTCTTCCCTATCTGCAAACAAAAAACATTTCTACCTCAACCTCAAACAAAACTTTCTTGGGCAAAACAGGCTATAGTTTTCCTCAAACTTGACTTCCGGTGTATTCATAAACAGATTAAAATACATTGATTTTTAAATGTCACATTTAATATTACGAAGTCGACGTTTCTTTTTCCACATACGTTTCTGTTTCCAGTATACAATTAGATATATTTATATAGTATACAATTATATATATTTATATAGTATACAATTATATATATTTATATAGTATACAATTATATATATTTATATAGTATACAATTATACATATTTATATAGCATACAATTATATATATTTATATAGTATACAATTATATATATTTATATAGTATACAATTATATATATGGAAGTCCATCCAGTTGACAACCCACACATTGCCGACAATGCACGTAGCAAAATTTATGTGCTTCGTTCGAGTTTGTATACCGCCAACAACATTCTAAACCATTCACTTGAACTTGAAAATTGAAAAGCTTGCTGAAGATGCTTTGGGCGTGGAATTGGCATAAACATGTCTCCTCTAATTAAAGAGTAACGTCACAGGTATATTTTAAACTGACGTTTTTTTCTGTCAAGCCAACAACGAAGTCTGCTACAGCTGGAACCACCTCAGTAACAGTACCATCAACATCAACGAGTCCAAAAAACCCCATTAAACCAAACAGCAGTACTGCGCCAACTGCCCAATCACATGGAAACACATCTCCAACGAGCTCAGCATCTAGCAATACAAGCTCAGTTCAACGAGTTCGGTGAAGACTAGTTTCTTTCAAGATACTTCCCATCAAAAGTTTAGACTCACTTAAAACACTCACTATATATTCAATATCTAGCTACGCCGAAGACTGATTTCTCCACTAACATGGGGGAAACAGCTGCATATTTCAGATGAAATGCACAGGGATCATGCATCAAGCTGCTGCAAGGCATGTGCAAATACGTTTTGTTAAGAATTCGCCAATTATCACTTATTTCAATCATTTATTTAATTCATGACATTAACCTTTTGAAAGTTGGGAATTTGTTTTAGACTGCACCAGTTCATGTGTAAACAGTACCTTTAAACAGTAAAGGATATTCGCAAAATATAGTTTGGAACTGTTGCCTGAAGTAAGTGGCCATATTTACTCTAGTAAGTCTAGACTTCTGATGGGTATAGAACAAATCTTTGTATAACACACAATGATTATTTCACTGAACAAAATGTATTTTAAAGATTCAAACTGTTCAGGTCATTCGTGAACCAAAGTACTGCGCGCATTCTGAAATGGTTTGACTTGCTATGACTTGACAGATCCTCGTTATAAAACATTGTATTACAAAGTGGAACCTCATAAATACGGACAGTCTAAAGCAGAAATGTACAATACAGATTTTGTGAAAATGATCAACAGCGCGAAGTCATAAATATTTACAAGTTCATGGCCCCGTGTACAGATGTTTCCTCCCTTTCTTGACCA
The DNA here is from genome assembly GCF_037392515.1 of Haliotis asinina. NCBI lineage: Eukaryota > Metazoa > Mollusca > Gastropoda > Lepetellida > Haliotidae > Haliotis > Haliotis asinina. The sequence goes on along the minus strand of NC_090295.1, from coordinate 9,810,492 downwards.
GCTTGTATCATTCACTTATAGACAGTGTTGTCTCACGTCCCATTTACACCTATATTCCAGCTACATAAGTCGTGATTGTCAGAATGCCTCGTCATCGGCTTCTGAGAAACATTGGCTCGCATTAAATGAACAGAAACGTATGGAGTAAGTGATTAAAGGTCAAATGTCAGTTTGATCCACATAAATACATCTCAAGATTCCTCGTGAAGGAAATTACAAGGTTCTAATGTATAGTTGCCAGAGTGATGTTCTGAAAGGAACGTGGCTTTGTGATCCAATGCATAATCTCCAAGATGTAAAATGAAAGAAAGAAAAGCTGTAAGTTATATATATATATTATACACACATGGAAGGAAATCAAAGAACTGATTGAGATGACCTCGTACAACAATGTCTGGAAGTGATCTGACTGATCTGAAAAATAGATTATCGGATATAACTTCATGAGGTTACCACCTAAAGATAATCCTTTTCCACCTGTCCACGTGACGTCATTGTCCGCTGATATTCTCCACTTGTCTCTATGAGATCATTGATAGATATATCCATTTCCACTCTTGTTTCTTTCTGTTATTGTTTTCTTTCTGTTACTGTTTTCTTTCTGTTACTGTTTTCTTTCAGAGTTCTGTTAAATTATCTCAATTTTCATCTTTTCCGTCCAGAATATTAGAGATTTTACGCGTAGCGTGTCATTTTTACAGCTCCATTACTCAGTAATTTTGTGGTTTTTTGTGTAATTGATATTTTGAAATAAAATATATTTTTACACTTCTTCTGTCCCTGTCACTGTTCCCTGACTGCCAGCATGATATGCTGTCAAAAAGAAAAAGAAATGCATAGACGAGAAATCTGTTGCGAAAATGTTGTATTTTCAAACATGTGTGTCTCGTCCACAAATAGACTTTAGTGCAAGACATTAATGTCTACACAACCAAGTGGATATTTTAAGATAACGGAGACTTGGAACGGACTTTCAACCTGTTCCGTACAGTTTGATCGGATATCCTATGAAGTCCAGGCATCCTGGCTGCTGTGCTCTCACTTGTTGCAGTACGATCACGCAACTCTAGTACCCGGATGTACCGATCTTGGCCTGCAGTGGTAACTCGAGTTCTGCCTGTACGGGGACGGTCATTTGTCATACCTTGCTGAAAGTCATGATATCTTGCTCAGACTAACATTCAGACGCTTGGCAACAGGAAATTGATATCTCAAGCATGCATTCTTGCTATGACGGTGTTCCATGTCGCAGAGTCAAGACGTAGTGATTTGATGTTGAAACCCCTTCAAAACGTATGCCAAATTCTGAAAGTAATCTGGGTATTTATTGCCAGACAGTAAATGGTCTTTGCTGCATAATTTCAAATGAAAGATGATTTCTGTTGCGTTTTGGCGATGCCTTTCTCATCCTTGCAAGAAATTTCATCAAAATCAGCATTTTCAGGTAAAATCTATTTTTTACTTGTGCAGTTGTGTAAATTCATTTTATCAACACTTTTGTTACATATTTTGACGACTGTTTGAACACAATAGGTAATTAATAGATTTTTAAAAATACAAATCGCCAATGCGTTTGAATGCATCACGATCCCAGCCATGCAGACCGAGTCAGTTCCGTGAGTCCATATCTGACATTCCTTCTTGAACCATGCAGTGTGTGTGCTGCGTGCTTGTTTCAACACGACATCACAGCCTCAACATACGTGGGATAGCCTGAAAATACAGCGAATGATATATAGTGAGATACGATGATATGTGTGGCCGTCCTATCTACGACCTCTTTAGACAAACACCTCTCGCCGAGGACCAAAGAAATGGCTTTGACTCAAAATTCACACCTTTGGAACTACAAAGTTCATGAAATTAAACACGTAAGCATGTACATAGGATATGCTAACGTCACCTGGTATTCATTTCATACTATTTCATTTTATGCACTATCAATGTCAGGCATAAAGGGTTTTATCTTACTTCACACATAAATGTCGTTTTTTGATTGGCTGATAGCGCTTGCATCAGAGTCAATGTACCCCGCTTACATGCGAGGTACATCCCATTAGGCGCCTCGTACGACAAGAAGGTGTTACTGAGATCAGTCGAAGCCGGGATCTTCACGGGCGGTTAAAAAATAATAACATCACTGGGTGTAATGTTTAACGCGTAAGAATATTTGTTAGTGAGCATTACGTCAAATCACAGGGTCCCAGAGCTGTTGGATGTCAATTCGAGAGCAACAACTGGGAATATGACCACAAATTTCAGATTTGATGGATGACTTAACATGTATGAAAACGCCTTGTTGGTTGAAGTTTTTACTGTTAAAAAACTGTTATTATGTGTACAGTAGTTATCTTCGACTCGTGAGTGACCTTAAAAATCAGGGACAACTAATTTCAAGTACAGCCGAAAGAGGTTTCCATTCCCCAGAATAACATTTGTGTGAATTTCGCAAAACCTGCAAGGAGAGTCCTTGAAGTAAATGAATGTGCAGGTGTCAAACGCTGTGTACTAGATTCCACAGCAAGTGCACACACAAATGACCCCAAAACATATTTGTGATATCTATCTGGTTTATGCGTGAGGCCATGGTGTAAAAAGTATTTTTTGGCTTTAACTGCTTACCACAGGTTTCACACATAAACGACTGTCCTGCATGTACTGCCATGATATGGGGCTGCCTATTACTCTCGTCAGAGAACGTTAAACGTCACATGCAACGTAAAACACAACTTTGTAGATTCTGATACCTTTCGGTATGCACTTACCGAAACAAATCTTAAAAATGCCAATTCAACCTGTTAAGTTTGAAAAAACCGCGATGAAAAAAAGCCCGCGAAATCGGAGTTCAAATGATTCACTAATTTTCCCCCAGGAAAAAGTGGTTTCAGCAGCAGCTATTCTGCGCCGCGATCATAATCATTATGGAGCATGCCCGGAGTATAAGGTCGTGACCAGCAGTCTAATCTTGGTTGTGTACACAAACAAGTAAATAATCTACTCGTTATATAAAAACATTTTGATTGTGATAAGCAGATTCTGTCACAGACAAAACTCAATGTCTGGTTTATTGACAATTATATCTCTTACAGTCTGTCTGCTAATGACAATATTAATACTTCGATCACTGAACACATGCAATTTGAAATAGCACCTATCGGGCTTATATGCCACAAACAAAGAGCCGACTAAGCGTATCGGCAAATGAACTACTGGCCAATGACAAGGCATCGTTACACATGAGTGCCCATCTACCGGCTCTGACTAGGTTCGGTATCGCGGCTGCTTCGTTTCGAGGGAGATAGCCCCAAATACAAAATATTGCACTTTTGATTTGCGATTATACGCTTATAACATGTTTATATTTTTTCTTTATCAACAATGCATTTTACATATCATGAACAAATGATTTTGATTTTTTGGGTTGCATGTGACCTTTAACTGACAAGTTGAACACTTGAAACGTCCCAGTGATTTACTATGGTATACACGTCTTTTGTTTTTCTTCTTATTGGAGGGTGTGTGGCACTCATAACGGCAGCTGGTACATTTTAGTATAAAATCAGAATTTCTCTTTCCTCTTGAGACCTGTATGTTAATTTTATCATGCACCCACAGATTTCTTACAAGGGGTGGATGCATGAAGAGGTTGGATGTATTCTTTAAAAAAACTTCCCTCTGTGCCCCAAATCTCCACCTGTGCCATAAAATTTAAATATGGTAAAATTAATGTATGTTCTAGCATACAAAGCATGTCGTCTGAAAATATTCAGTTGTTTAATCGTTTAAGCAGTGATAATCATAACGCCCGCTCACTATCAGTCCGTACACCGCTCACTAACAGTCCGTGCACCGCTCACTATCAGCCCGTACACCGCTCATTACCAGTCCGTACACTTAAAAACGTCGAACACTAACAGCCCGTACACCATATTTTACCGTGGTGTTGTGTCATGGTTATACGATCTGAAATAATTATTTCTATCATTATCGTATATAATGGAAACTTCTACATAATCCGCCCGATGGTATTACACAAAATTAATGGTGTTTTTTCATTGATAAAATTATTTAGAAAATAAGTTATGCGTACATATTTACGCCAAATATTTGCCATGACTTACTTAGGGTCGACACGTAAGCGATGGTCCGACATGCTTAGTTCTCGTGTAAATGTTGAAATATTCACACCAAAATGTTGCTGAAATAACACTCCTGAAGTAGTTATGAATTATATTTTAATTAGGTCTGTTATTTCTTTGAGAGGCAGTAAAACAGTGCACTTACCGGAATGTCTGAAGCTCTGGGCCCTGTGATTTGACGTAACGCTCACAAACAATTTTTCTTACGCGTTAAACATTACACTCAGTGAACTGTAGTTGCCTCTTTCAAGCGTGGGTTGCTGAAGACCATTTGTAACACGGGTGTAACACGCATGTAACCCGGGTGTATGCGGATGGAATGCCACCCAAAAGATTATTTGAACCTGTACTTTTCTGTACAGTGTCGTTCCAAATATAATTTATATATGAACAAATAATCCCTTTCATTATCGCCAGGGATGTCATGTTGTCATCTGCGAACTCGGAGTAAAGAAGATTTTCCCAAGTTATTACCTCAATCCGTGATGTCCCGGGTTACAACTGGGTCTCCGCAACCTATGCACATCGTACCCAAGGCGACGAGCGGGTCAGCTGGCTTGGTTGACACGTCATCGTATCCCAGCTGAGCAGCATGTTGTTGATCACTTGATTGTCTGGTCCAAACTCGATCACTTACAGCCGCAGCCATGTAGCTTGTATACTGGGTGTGGCGTTAAACAACAACCAAACCAAGCGCATGTTAAATACCTACACAACGACCCCAAAACCCATTTGAACAAGACCCGTGAAGATCCCGGGGTAGAATAGGCCTTCAGCAGCCCATGCTTGCCATAAGAGGCGGCTATGCTTGTCGTAAGAGACGACTAACGGGATCGGGTGGTCAGGCTCGCTGACTTGGTTGACACATGTCATCGGTTCCCAGTTGCGCAGATCGATGCTCATGTTGTTGATCACTGGATTGTCTGGTCCAGACTCGATTATTTACAGACCGCCGCCATATAGCTAGAATATTGCTGAGTGCGGCGTAAACCTAACCTCACTCACTCACCATTTGAACAATGATGTCATTACGGTGCTTCACCGACGTTATTTGAACCGTCAAGAAAATGATGGGGTAACGCTGGGTTAACGGCCTTTTCTGCGGAAAGTACATTCTGATAGTAGGGAGTGGGAGAGAAGGTGGGTTGCTGACTGTGAAACAGAATAAGCAGTGATATGAGGCCTAAATATCTCGTTACATCACGATGGTAAACTGTCACACTTCAGGTCTACAGTGAAACGTCAGTTAAAACGAACTCGAAGTACTTAGTGAAATACATGCGTTCTGCCTGTGATTCATTTCTCGCAAAATCCTGTGCGCCATTTTGGATTTCCAGAGTTTCTAGTCACTTAGAGCATGAGAACGTATTTAAGCACACCTGTATTTTTGCAGTTATACGATTTCAGCACGTACATAAACTTCTCGTGGCGACCACGGTGGAACCACACTAGTATTTCTGACCCGTACGATCCTTTGACTCATAAAAAACCCCGACAAAGTGATAGCAATCCATGTTGATTTTATGTTGATAATAATAATAATAATAATTTGTTGTTAATAAAAGCCACTGATTTTCATACAAAACCATGTCTATACAAATAGGGCCCTGGAATGTTTAATGTTGAATTCATTGGTGAATGTGAACATTCAAAACGTCAGTACCGAATGTAACCTCCATGACAACCCGGCACTCATAAAGTGTGCGATGGAAGCTTGACGTGACTCAACCAAACTTGTTGTGGCTCGATTCCCCACATGGGCACGATGTGTTAAGTCCATTTCTGGTGTCCCTCGCCGTCATGTGGCTGGAATACTGCTAAAAGCGGCGTAAAACAGAACTCACTCACTCACTCATTCCAAAACGATTCATAACTGGCAGTTGGAACACGTCCCTTCAAGTCTCGTTCGGTTGCGAGTCCATCGCCAGCACATAAGTTTCGTGCAGGTTTATCTCCCTTGTACCATCAATCACCTGAATCGTTCCCACGTAACATCCGAGATGATGCTAAGTAGATCACAAGGAAAGGGAGATTACATCGTGAAAAAATATAATTAAAAAATAAGAAAAACACCCCCAACCTTTTCAATATAGTTATTTCAACCGTTTGACAAGTACGCGTAATGCGTCATAAATAGGCTTCCTTGTAAGACTTGTTACATATTCCATACACCTGTGAAAACGAAGTCTCTGTTTTCATTACGTCATTTCCTGACAACGCGCAACAAGAAATGTCACCTTGTGTAATACTACTGTGGACAAGATTTTAAAAGCGGTAAGTCTTCTTTCACATCCAAAACGGAACCTTTAAGATACCAAGTGACAATGTCGCATATTGAGTTGGCAATAATCGTGGTTGCAGTCCTGTCCAGTTACAATTAACGTTCTGGGTTGCGCAAATGTAGCCGACGGGCTAGCATACTGGGACCTGTGATATATTGCAGTAAGTTGCATGGAGCGAATAAGGCGACCTATAAAGAAAGAAACGGGGTTTAAGGCGGGCTGGGAGAGAGGAAGGCAGTGGGCAAAGACAGAAGTTGATGGTGACAAGCTAGTGGAGAGACCCAATTGATTGGCCTTAACCTTGGCTGTGAGTGATTGACGACAGCTGTGTTCACATTAATGAGAGAGGTTGTCGAGCGTGCCGAGTGCAAAGAATGGATAAGTGAAGTTGAATACCGGGTCTAAATGTATAGGCTATTGTTGACGCTTAACAGGGGAATGGATAAATGAATGTAGAGGATATGTGGTAGGGGTATCAGAAATGTGTTTGGGAAGTTCTAAATTCTTTGTAGTAGGTTGGAGTTTTGTGGGAAGACTCAGCTAGGGCTTTGAAGATATTGGGAGGGTTGTGTTGGTTTAGAAGTATTGTTATGTTGTTGTAGAATTTAGGGAGAATACTGTTATGGAGTCGGTTAATGTTTGCTTGTTGTTGTTGGTAGTGTGTGAATATGTGGTTTATGTCTTCTTGAGATTTTGCAATGTGTGCAAGTCTGTTTATGGCCGTATCAATATGTTTAGCATTTGGGTATGTAGGGATTTTTCTTACTAGTGATTTTGTGATAGAAGTGACCCATGTTGATATGTTAGTGCTTATGTTGTGTTGAAAGTTTGTTTGTGTTTGTGTTTGATTTAATGAGCTGTCCGATTTCTGTCTTGGAGGTGTGGAAGTTTATGTTGGGTGATATGTGGGTTGTGGCTAACTTGGTCACTGTATCTGCAATGTCATTACTTGGGTGTTGAGTGGCTGGGGATCGATATGAATGTTATGTCCTTGTTTAAGCATTTGAGTGAGTCGGCTTGAATTACTATGTTGTGGATGAGGTCTGGACGTGATTTGGAATGCTTGTTGTGTATTTGATGGAACTGAGGTAGTCGGAGAGGATGAGGAAGTTTAGGGGAGTGTGGGGATTAAGTGCAGTCTAGTGAAGATGGCTGCTTTAGTTCTGCAGTGTTTATAGTGGTTTGGTTTGAATAGTGAAGGTCGCATGGTTGTAATTTAGGGGGTTTGGATTGAAGTGTCTGTGTATATATACTCTTAAAAAAGTAGGGGAACCTGAACTTTCAATGTGGATAGGAAGTGTAAACGTTCACAAACGTTTCGAGGACAGACATCTTATGAATGCACCACCAGTTCCCTATTTTACCACCCCTATACACAACACATGATATGCATGTGCACAACGCAGTATCCCCATATACGTGCATGGGGGCCCATTCTTGATTTTTACGGTTTTCAAGAAGGTCGAGAAATTCCTTAGAACATTAATTTTGACACTCATCTTGCATCACACATTTGTTAGTGTTTGTTTCTAGTCGTTTGTTTTACAATGAAAATCGTACATATGCAAATTACATGTCATACACCAATCATCTTTCAAAAGTGACTATATTCCAAATAACTATGGTTGTAAGGAAGTGCAAATGGTGATGCACTCTCAAAATACTTAATAATATCATATCAACATTGAATGACTCCGATAAATCTCCCAAATATTTTTAATCGTAAATATAAAAAATGAAGACCCCCTACTCTTTTTTGAAGATTATATCTGTGTGGGTGGGGCAGTTGGTGATGATGTAGTTGTTGGTAATATTTGATGTAGTAGATTTGTGGGTGTCTTTGGGTAGCTGTTGTAGGGTGGTGTCAAGGGTGGTGTCTGTGAGGGGTAGGGGTTTGTCGTGAATGTAGCTTGTAATGGAAGGTGTGTATTGTACATTGTTTCGCTGTTGTGCATGTAGAAGACTATGGAGGTGAGTGAGGCATGCAGCTTTTAATGAATTGAGTTTAAACGTCTTGAGTGTGGATTTCTTTATGTTGTTGTATTTATGTGTGATGGGTTTGAAAAGAGTGTTGTGTTGGTCCCAGCCCATTAAGTGAGTGATGTCTGGTTGATTCGTTGTGTGGTTGATGTGGTGCCTGAGAGTAGAAGAAGTGTATTATGGGAGGTACTGTTTCTCATGCTGTGGACTAGTTTTAGGGCTTTAGATTTTGAAGGTTGCAGGGGGAGAGGGAGTGGAGGACCTGGGCAGTGTAGTCCAGCCTCGGCAGTATTAGAGTTTTATAAATGTTGATTAGTGTGTGTTTGTTGGCACCCCAGTTTGTGCCGCTGATGGTTGAGGTCTTTTTGACGCTAGTTGACCAAGTTGTGAATGTGGGGTATCCATGTCATGTGTTGGTCGAAAGTTACTCCTAGAAACTTTGTTTCCTTTTGGAATTCAATTTTTTTATTGTTAGTTTGTTAGGTGTAGTTTGGGTGTAATATAATTTTGCATTCGTGTAGTTTTGAATAGCATGCCCATGTTTCTTTTTACATTAATGAGGAACCTCCACTGTTGGGCCCATTTTAAAATGTGGTTAACTATTTTTTGATATTTAGTGGTAACTTGATTGATTGAGATGGAAGAGATCCAAAAAGTGATGTCATTTGCAAATTTAGCTTTGGAAATTCGGGTTATTTATCAGGAAATATGTCACTGATCATGAATTTGAAAGTGTTGGAGATAGTATGCTGTCCTGGGGGTGCCATTTTTGAGAGGATAGGGGTCAGAATATGTGTTCTGTGATTTGAGAGTTATATGTCTATTAAGGAAGGAGTGAAATTTAGAATTCTGTTGCCGATCTCTGTTTTTGAGGTTTTTGGAGAAGGCAGTTGTGTCAAACCATGCCAAATACTTTACTAAAGTCGATGAAAATGGCCATAGTGTATTGTTTTTGTGCATGGGCTACCTTGATATCTTGTTCCAAATGTAAAATGTGGTCCAAAGTTTGTCGGTTTGGAGCGAAGCCGCTCTGGTCCTCTGTAATTAGGTTTTTGGAGAGATTAAGGTGTTTGAGCCTGTAGTTGATGATGGTTTCTAAAGGTTTACATAGGTGGGGGTAAGCGAGTTGAGGTGGTTGGAATCAGGCTCACTCTTAGGTTTTCCTGACTTGAGGATTGGTACCACCCTGGCAGTTTTCCAAGTGTCTGGGATAGTACCTGTGGTCCAGATATGGTTGAAGAGAGTGAGTGTTGTGTTTTGCATCTTGAGTGTAAGTTTGGTAGGTATGGTGTGTGTAATGATATCTGGACCAGGAGCTGAGGCGGGTTGTTTGTTTTTAAGTGCTGATTTGAGTTCATGGACGTTTATGATTTTGTGTATGGGTAGCTCTGTGTGGGGTGGTTTGTGGGTGTAGAGGGGCTGGGATTGAATGGTGTTTTGGAAGGAGGGTGGGTAGTTGGTGGAGCTACATGTGGTCGAGAAGTGGGCAGCAAATGCATTTGTGTTGTCTTTCTTAGTGGCAAGGTCCGGAAAGTTTTTAGAAATGTTTTTCTATTAAATGCCCTTTATGGCTTTAAATTTACGGTATTCCACATGGTCCTTTAGTTTTGATTTGGTAGCCTGAGGGTAGAACACAATCTTTTCCAATGTACCAGTTTTGGCTGTCTTGATAATTTTGGGACGTATGCACATGAACTATATGAAACGATAAATCGATCCACTACAGACAAATGTTGGTGGAAGTTAGTCAATAATTACGTGAAGAGAAATAATAGTAAAAAGGTAAATATTTTATCATTGGTAGTTTAGATGAATACCTGAAATGGTTAGTGGATGTACATCAAAAGGTGTAGAAGTATGGTAAAATTATTGTCCTCCTGAAAGGGTATGTAAGTCCCAGAGCAATAAATTCTCTTGCTTTCTTGTCATTTACATATGTCTGGTCTGATTTAATTCCAAGTATTTCTAAAGGTTCAAGTATTTTGGAGAATTCTGTAAATGTTTTTTTTCATTTTGGCTATCCAGTATGCTACCATAAATAAAATCTTCATGGTGTCAGCATGATTTTCCTGAATTTTAAGAACTGTCTTTTCCATTGGCAAAACAGCAACATGCAGTTAGAAATGAATTTGGATTTGGGACTGGGGATTTGAATCCCGAATCTGAATATTTAGTTTTATTCATATGTGGGATTTGAATCCCGAATCTGAATTTATTGTCCATATTCGGGATTCAAATCTGTAATCTGAATTTTTGTTCACATTTGGAATTTTTCTTATGTAGATTCAACATTCGGTATGTATGTGTGTGTGGATGTGGGGTGTTGGTGGATGGTATGTGTGTGGTATGGGGGGTGGTATGTGTGTGCATGCAGGCTGGTAGGTAGGTACATAGGTACGTACGTACATACATACGTATGTGTGTGCGCATGCATGCATGCGTGCGTGCGTGCATGCGTATGTGTGTACGTAGGTATTTCTTTTACACATTTGGAATTTGGAACTTCAGTGCCCTTGTAACTATGCTCTTTGCACCATCACCTGTCAAACGATTCTATCCCCACGATGCCGTGACCCTTCCACGCTTGCAAGCGCCAACCCTCCATGACAATTGAAGAAAGACGAATAGTGTCAATATGCATTATTCCACCCCTTCTAATGTACTAGGTGCTCCTTGTGAGCCTGTGTATATTAAAAACATAAACAACCAATGTACAGTTTTTCATATTTGAACCTCATTCGAATCCTGAATCTGAATATTTTTTTTCCAGATTCGGGATTCATTTTTGTCACTGAAAAGTGCGTGTGTGCGTGTGCGTGTGAGTATGAGTGTGCATGTGTGCTTCCGTGCGTGCGTGTGAGTATGTGAGAGTTAAGAGTTTAAGTCAGTCCTTCAATATTTCAGCCCTACGGTGACTGATGACAGGTTATATGTTTATTATAGATTTAGGTAAATTATGAAACTCCCTGAACAAGGACGGTAAAATAACTAGTTTAGTTTAAAACCAGTAATGAACTTTAAAATATTTTAACTATGTATAACAATAGAATAGAAAGGCAGGCTATATGTTGCCAGTGGCTGAAAGTAGATCACCATATTTGGGATCATTGGGGCTTAGAGTACTTTTGCTTCCAGCATGGACCCAGGGTGGATTGAAACCATCCCTTTAGCTATTATCAATTTAAGTAATTTAGCCACAAATTTAAAGAACATATATACCACTATTAAAACTAGTAGTAGGTTCAAATTTACCTTGAATGGTTTAGGACTTACGTACCCTCTCAGGAGGACAATAATTTTACAATACTTCAACACCTTTTGATGCACAGCCACTAGCCATTTCAGTTATTCATCTAAACTACCAATGATAAAATATTTAACTTTCTACAATCCATTTATCAAAATTATCTAGTACTTCTATGTCTTTTAAAGGTCACATGCAACCAAAAGCTCAAATATAATTGAAACACAATTATCACTTGTTCATAGCATATAATATATATTGCTGATTGTGAACAAAAACAAATATAATTATAAGCGTACAGTCGAGAATCAAATGTGCAATATTTTGTAATTGTGTTTACTTGCCTCGAACCGAAACATCTGTGAGACCGAACCCAGTCAGAGCGGGTGGGTGTGTACTCTAGTGTATTGTGTGTATGGTGTATAGATTGTTAAGTGTTAAGTTCAAATTCCATGGAGTCACTGATTGAAGTTCTGCACTGCATATTGCAGTTAGCAGACAGGCAGGCAAACAAATAGGTGTCAATAAAACAGACATTGAGTTTTATCTGTGATAGAGACTTCCTATCACTATCAATATATTTTTCTATCTTATGCATTGAAACATTTTAGTTTTCACATGTCATTTGGGATTACACTTTCTTACTGAAGTACAAATTCTAGTGCTTTTTTGGTTGAGTCCCATCTAGGCTTTGAATCCTCACCCTCAGAGCCAGGCACCTAATCTCCAGCACACAAGGTCAGCCGCTTAACCTTAAATATGACATATGTTTCATATACATCTCTGAACCAGATTCTACAGCAATTCTATAGGTTCAAGGCCTGAACGTCGGTGCACCATTGAACTCAATGTCGACGATGTTATTTTCGAAGCACACGACCAAAATAAGGTCTTCTGGCATGTAAACCAGCCTCTCTCAACCTGTTTCTGACTGTCCGTGCAGAAAGCCTCCTCAATCTGGGTGTTGGATGAGCGGTACTGGTTGCTGCCGTGATGACGCAGGTGATGAACCCTGTGCCGCATTGGATGCTCGATACGAGCCCAATACGAGGGGCACCTGCTACCGAATTCTGCCGGCAATGTCCTGCCCAGAACTGTGAAACAATACTTTGGTGAATATGAATTTCATGCGTCGGGCAACTGCACATTGAGACTGGCCAGCTTCAAGTAGACCAATTGCAATATGACGGTTGGCTTTATTTAGACATGGCAAGTTGCGTTCGTCAACAATATTCCAAATACAGTGAATAATCGACAGACAGCGATCAACCATTTATACCCATCATTGAGACTATTTGATCCCTAATGTTCACGTGTATTGCATGTGAATTGTGAATGCTGTGACACTACACACCGGTATTGAAAATCATGCGGATGTTTACGGATGGTGCGTTTTGTTGTGACTCAAAAAGTGAACAAACCGTTTTGTAAAATGAAGCACGAGTAATTCATTGCTACATGATATTGCAATCATCATTATGCGTTTTTTTGGGGGGGAGAGTATATATGTATATATCCCATAACGTGCTGTAATGAACAGGATATTGCTCAATCAGAAAATCTGAGAGCCCGGGTACTTGTCCATAAACAACAAATAAAGTGACCTGAAACCGATGTATCCCACTGAGTGAGCATCTAGATGTCTGTGCCAAAGAAAATGATATTAACTTCATAACATTTCCTTTTTATGACCCCTGGCATGTAATGTTGGGGGGATATAGTTGACGCATCTTCTGTCTATCCATCCGTAATCATTTTGTTTCTAGGGCATAACTCAGAAACCGTTCAATAATTCTAGACCAAGCTAGATAGATATAATAATAATCTCAACCAATAGTTGTGCCTTTTGCTATTTACAGTGTTTTGGCATTATTTATAGTTTTTTCATGGAACAATTTGGTGTTACTCTAATGGTGGGGTGAGCTTCGTTTCCGAAGCAGAACTCAAAAACCGTTCAATATTTTTCTGCAAAACTTGGTAGATATGTGTGGCAGACCCCAAAGTGGTGCCTTTTGCTATATACAGGTTTTTGTGATTTAACATTTTCTCGGTTTCCATGGAAACATTTCAGACTGCATCTCAAAATGAAGGGATGAGCTTCGTTTCCGAAGCAGAACTCAAAAAGCATTCAGTATTTTTCTGTAAAACTTGTTACATACATGAGTCAGAACCTAAAGTGGTGCCTTTTGGTATTTACAGGTTTTTGTGATATATTATTTTCTCGGTGTCCATGGAAACGTTTCGGACTTAGTCTCAAAATGGAGGGATGAACTTCGTTTCTGGAGCACAACTCAAAACCGTCTAAATATCTGTGTAGTGATTTCCTACTTCACTATCGGTTTATGCACCTAGTAGAGTCGGTCGCAGACGCCACCGGGCGAATATGCCTACTAAACTGAGGGAAATGATTCAACCTGCCAGCTAGTCAACATACTCACGGTAATGGCTTCCACGAACTCTGCTGCTGGTGATCGGCAATCTCCGGCTCCTTCCGCCCTCGGGGCTTCCGGCGTACGGCTCCGATCACCACATCTGTCTGCCAACTTTGGCAGATATGTTGGGGATACCCTAAAGTGGTACCTTTCGCTATTTACTGACTGTATTGATTTATGATTTTCGCTGGTTCCATGGAAACGTTTCTGACTTCCTCTCAAAGTGAAGGGATGTGCTTTGTTTCTGGAGCACAACTCAAAATCCGTTCTGTATTTTTCTGTAAAACTTGGTAGATATATCACTCAGAACCTGAAGTGGTGCATTTTGCTTTTTACGGGGTTTTGAGATTTAACATTTTCTCGGTTTCCATGGAATTGTTTCGGACTTCGTCTCAAAATGGAAGGATGGGCTTCGTTTCCGAAGCAGAACTCAAAAACCGTTCAATATTTTTTCTGCAAAACTTGGTAGATATGTGTGGCAGACCCCAAAGTGGTGCCTTTTGGTATTTACAGGTTTTTGTTTTATATTATTTTCTCGGTTTCTATGGAAACGTTTCGGACTTAGTCTCAAAATGGAGAGATGGGCTTTGTTACCGGAGCAGATGTCGAAAACTATTCCGTTTCGAGAAGGCCGATATTGAGACGCCTAATACATCACATATATTTCATAGTAAGTTTCGACATGTGTATCATTGAACTCCCCAAACATCTTAGAATAGAATTGCAAATGGTCTTTGTCATCAATACCAAATGTCTAGATAAAACGAAAACTACTGCGTATGAAAACGAACGCTGTGCTCGAAAGACTGCGCTTGTTTGAAATGTAAACAAAGAAAAATCAGATTTTACACTGTGTAGCATTTTCGGAATTTTATCAACATCCAGCCGTCTAATCAGTGCCCACAATGGCTCAATACGCTTAGAATAATCAGGGGAAGAGTATTGTAGCAAGAAATAGCACATCAAAATAGATACGATGCAATCATTTGATAATTCATAAGAAACTGTCAAACCTTTAGTGCAGCGTGACGCCATGACTGACGCAAAATCACGCAGAACGACAACGGTACGTATCGGCATTTCTGGCGTCT
The DNA here is from genome assembly GCF_037392515.1 of Haliotis asinina. Lineage (NCBI taxonomy): Eukaryota > Metazoa > Mollusca > Gastropoda > Lepetellida > Haliotidae > Haliotis > Haliotis asinina. The sequence continues at coordinate 9,795,324 of NC_090295.1, read as the reverse complement.
TCTGTCATTTACAATGCAAACGATAAAACCACACAACAATACACAGATAGTCAGAATAATTCTGATTACTCACATCTCACATTTTTGTAGAAAGATCTCTGAATCAAGGAAAGAGTCCGCACAAAATCCTGTGTACCCTTGTCAGCGAACCCGCCATTTTGAAAGAAATCAGTCATCTGTAGTGATGTCACACGTCAACATTGGTGCACATATTAGGCAATTTCTTTGAGATGAAGGTCGATTGAACAAGAGTAAACACAATGGCCATACCATACCGATTGCACTTTCAGTATTGTGATGTGTATATTGTTCAGATATTTTGTCATGAAACTGATTTCAGTATCTACATTTATCCATGTTCAACATCATATCATATGTGATATAGGATGTGCGTTTTTGATTGTTTGAATAATATTTACATGGAAAATTGACTCATTTAGTGTACTATACCACATCTTAAGCCTCTACACAAGTGTTGGAAGATCACACGTAGACATTACGGCAACATGTGCTTTAGTTCCCGTGATGTACAATATTCAATACGCTGGGACAAATATTGCAGTTTCATATGAACAGGTTAATAAACAGCGATTTAATTCCAGCTTATAAGTAAAACTGATAATATTAATGAAAATGATTTGTACATTTTATGAAATGTAGGGGCACCGATATATGAAGGAATTGTCTTGTTCATTGTATTGGTTTGTGTCGTTTTTATAGACAAAACAATTATGAATATTGATTGACCAGGTGCGAGTTTGTCAAGAACGTTTTATGATTCATTATCATTTTTGTCGATAATAAAGTCAGTTCAAATGCGATTACAAAATATCTGATGGCAGAATATCTAACTCAAACAATATTTATACTAAAATTGTTAAAAATATATATACCAGGTCGTGTCTTAATTTGGACAAGCCTTACGCCCATATTCTTATACTTCTGTGCTGAAAAAGCGATTTCTTTGTACCTTTCATTGCATACTTATGAAGTGAAATAATACATAATCATCAGAAGAAAAGTCTATTTCCTAAATGAATATTCAATGAATATTCAGGTGTTGCGAAATTTTCATTTACGCTAAGTAGATGCAAGGCAGGTGCGCGTGTTGCTCACAATAAGATATGTAGTAAAACCGTGTAATTGTTGATATATTCAGGACACTACTTGAGTGGTAAATCCATTCATTTTGGTATATTTTGGCTAAAAAGTGTTGAATTCTGACACAGAAGCCGAGATCGTTTACACATTGAGTGGAAATTAGGTTAGATATATACTAATCAGCAACCACAGTCGTCTTTTTCTGACGTCACAAAATGCACAAAACATGCCGTGACGTCAACTAAAATGTCGCATTACTTTCAGTTATTTCATTACATTCGAAAATATGGATGTTACTCCGTTAATAATGATGCAAAATTAATCAAAATACATCTACACAAACAGGAGAATATGGGAATCTAAGAACTAAATTATGTATCAGATAGGGACATCCACATCGCTGTTACCTGCTTTTTGATGTTGTACACTGACATGTTTTTTTACAAATTGTGAAACTATCAAAAGGTATCCTCTCACATTGGGGAACTTTGTATTGGAATAATTTGGTTCACTCTGAACAAAACATAACGAGAATATACTGTCCGTATCCACAGCAAATTCTCTCCATGTGATCTGAGTTACATTGACCTAATGTAAAGCATAGCGGAGTTATGCCCCCTTACCTTTATACGTGAATGGCCTGTCTGTCTACGTTTGACGTCATAGAGGAAAATCGATTTTTGACATCTATTGCTGGTCATTTTTGATTTTGTGAGTATGACGTTATGCATTAGCACATGCATCCATTTCATATACACTTATGCCGTTCAGATATCAAGCTGTATTTTCTTCGATCACACTTTCCGTAAAGATGCCAAGTTAAAAAAATCGTAGCAGAGTGCTTTTATTGGTGCACGATAAAAAAACGGAGAAATTTACTGTTTTTCAACACACACAAAAGTTTGGGACAACTTTTAGCAGTTTCTATTTCTCAAACACCTGAGGTAGTCGCAGTTATATTTATACCAACAGATAAGATATTAAATATTCTACATTTGTGTGTAATTTTATGTCCGTACGCAGATCCAGGACTACGTGGGAGCAATTCTCGCACAACGACCACTTTTCAAACCTTACGAAAATGTGCACCTGAAAAAATTCGCGATTCAAATGCTGAAACCTAAATATGAAAAAAAGTCAAAGCTGAGGTTGAAATATGGACAAATGTAGGTTTTTGTCTTCATGTTTTACTAGCGTCCCCTAGTACCATAGAAGGGGTGAGATAATGTCTACTGACACTGTTTGTCATAATTCCGAATTTGAACAAAATATTCAGGTTCGGGATTCGAATCTGATTATTTTTTTCAGATTCGGGATTCGAATCCCCAATCCCCAATCCGTTTCTAACTTCACGTTCCTAGACAAAACTGATATATTTTTTTCGTAAATGTGCTAGTTCATGGGCCTCTACTTTGACAGGAGGTTTAGCGTTTCACACAGGCATGTGTGATAAACCTGTCAGCCCTAACTTAAAATGATGATGTAGTGTGTTAAAACGTCAGAGGTATCAGTGCACATAAACGTATTTCTGTGACAAAGTGTCCATGAAACCATAGCATCACAACTGATCCCTGTTTTCAAGAGCTGTCTCAGCCCAGTAGTGTCTATAAATAGCAACGTTTCAGTGCCATAGCTATTCAAAGTTTAGCGAAAAATGAGGTGACATAATTGTGCTTATAATGTTATTTTTATTGCTGATTTAATGTATAAATATTAACCAGCACCTAGTTCAAGATAGACTAATAACTAGCTTATACTTATTAATATTGGGCTGCACCAGTGCAGGTATCAAAGAACTAAATACGTATGCACAATGCGCATACACTATAACAATAGGACTGTGTTTGTGTTCGTTTATTGTTAATATGCAATGTTGTCTCATTATAACGGCTATGTATGACATTCTTTACAGAACCATGCAGACCGAGTCAGTTCCGTACCAGCCAGGCATGACCTTGGGGCGAGAATATGATCTGAAGACCTACAGTTCAGGCCTGGACCTATTCACAGAGGCATCTTTGTCCAAAGTAGAGACTATAGATGGTCACAAGAACAGAGCACATTACTCTGTAATTAAAAACGCGCAAGACGTGAACAACGTCCTTGAAGTATCTGGAGAGCTCTCACTCAAGGTCAAGGCCAATTTGGTCAAGGTTGAGGGAGCGGGAAAATATCTGAAGGAGTGCACTGCTGATGAAAACTCACTGGAAATCCTTGCTGTGGCTAAAGTTGAAACGGTATGACAGTTTGGGAGCATTAATCATACGATGAAACTCAGTTTGATAGTATTAATCATAGGTTTTGGTAGTATCATAGTTTTTAGACAGTTTTGGTAGTATTGCTCATATAATGGTATGACAGTTTGGTAGTATGGATGATGGTGTGGTAGTTTGGTAGTATAAGTCCTCTGACAGTATGCCACTTTAGTCGTATGATGCATATGGTATTTCAATTTGGTAGTCTTAGTGGTATGAGTATGTCAGGTTGGTGGTATTAGTTACATGATGGTATGATAGTTTGGTAGTATCATGCATATGACGGTATGTTTGATAGAATTAGTCATTTGGTAGCATTGGTCGTATGATGGTATGACAGTCTGACGGTATTAACTGCATTACGCTAAGCAAGTAAGGAAGTATTACTCATATCATAATATTACAGTTGGTGGTTTGACTAGTATTAATCGTTATACGATATGTCAGTTTGGTTTTAATCATATGAGGGTATGACATTTGTTGTAGGCATTGGTCGTATGATGGTATGACAGTTTGGTAGTATTGGTCACATGACAGTTTGGTGGTATTGGTCACATGACAGTTTGGTGGTATTGGTCACATGACAGTCTGGTAGTATTGGTCACATGGCAGTTTGGAGGTTGATGGTGCTTCTATTGATGTGTTCATCTGTTGAAGGTCTAGTCTTTGGTTTGGCAGGCGGCTTTACCTTGTTCATTTTGGAGATATGGTTCTCCTTGAGGTGTGAGTCTAATCTTTGATTGGCCAAAACTTGGGAATCTTAGTTTGGCGAATGTGTCAGGGTCAGCGTAGATTTGGGTTGCTCTTGATGTTGTGTTATGGTGTTCAAGGTGAGTCATCGTCCAAGTTATCTTCAATTCATACCAGAATATGTTCAATTCAGTTCAAGACACCTTCAAATCACCCTAAGATAGCTCTAATTCAATTCAAGATATCTATAGAACAATCAGAAACACCGAACATTTCGAATTTAAATGTTTTACCATAGGCATATTACCTTGTAAGGTCCCGTGCACACCGACATAAGTACGTGTAAACAACATTGACAGCATCTTCAGTTTGTCAGAACAAGGATTGTTCGAAATAGATTTCTATTACAGGTAACAGAGACCATGAAAGAAACAAACATTAGATCAGGTGTAAAGAGCAAACTCAAAGGGACTCATTTCATCCGAAGCATCACATATGGAGGGGAACTGTTAGTTCGAATATGGATAAAAAATTCAGACAAAAGACAACTGGACGAAATCAAAGCTGACTTGACAGGGAAATTATCTTTAAAGGGCCTTGTGGATGCCGGAGCCAAAGCGAAGTTAAAGCAACTTGAAAAAGACTTAACCAGCAGCTCGGAGATGAACATCACCTACTTTTCAACAACACCAAGTAGTCAAGTGCCAAGAGATATTGATGGAATGCTTCAAGTACTGGACAACTTTCAACATGAAGTAAAGAAACAAAATGATGGGAAAGGATGTCCAATTAGGTGTGAGCTTGTACCTTTGAAATTCCTTTCCAGCAAGCTCCCTGACATGATCAGGGACAAAGGCCTGGAGGTTCTTCTTGAACAGCTGGAGACAAATTTCGATGACCTCCTTGTGGCAAAGGCTGAGTTAGATTCATTTCTTGGAGACATTGATACTGAGCTGACAGAGAGCCAGGAGGAAGAAGGTGGTGACATTGACCAGCGGCTGAAAGAAGTGTTACGGATCTACCAGAAGGTCGTAGCAGAACTTGACCTCAGTAAGAGAAAGGGAGGATCGAAACCAATTGAACACGCATTCAAAGTCTATGACACTAAAAAGAAATTAGGTGGTTTCAGAAAGGAAGTTTGGAGGTTTATCTGTAAAGTTAGATCATCCAAGGTAAGAATGAACAGGGGGCTCTGTTAAATCTACAAGATATAAGTTACATTAGATAAGAATTTACAGGATAGTTGTGAAGCAGGAACAGACAGTTCAAAGTGCAAAACTATAAGATAAATGATGTTTGTAAAATTGGAATATGTATAATTTTTTTTATATATTTGTATATTTATCTGCAAAATGCTATGTAGACACGTTGACAGCAAACACCTTTCAAAGAATACTTCTGATTTGTTATTTGTAAAACATTGCATTCCTCACGCAGAAGGGGCTACATGTGTGTCATCATAGACTAGGGCATCATTGTATAAAGAGATTTGTTCTTAAGCCAGCTCAGGATGTGATCCAAGGTCCTTCTTAAATACACTCAGCTCCTTACTCATTGTCGAAATCGTGAACCTTCATGACATCCGTCCCTTCTGGCACAGTATGTTACTGAAAAGTGGAACGTCATGATGTAAACCAAAAAGAACTCAAAGTGAGCTACGACTTACGTTAATGTTGATGTTTCAGGAGAAAAGTACGACTGAGGCAGATCTTCCACGAGGGGGACCTCTTGACATCATTCTTACAGGCAAGGCAAATCGTGGTGCCAGCACTACAGGAAACACCATTTTTGGACAAAAGAAGTTTTCCAGCCAAATGCCAACTGAATCTGTGTTATCTATGCCCCAGAAGATCAGCGATTCAGTCGGGGGGCGGGAACTTAACGTCATGGATCTTGGTGGGGCGGTTGAACAACCCCAAAACAATTTGATGAGCATGCTTAACTTCTCGGGAAGGTGGTTCCACGATGGTGTTCATGTAATTCTGTTTGTTATGTCTGCAATCGAGCGCCTGAGCAAGGAAGAAAGTCTTGCCATAGAGTCACTCCGCCAGTCGGATCAGAACATCCTTGGGAAACATGTCATCTGCGTCTTTAGTCATGGAGATTCATTTTACCGTCAGATGGAATTAGATGGAAAGTCGCTAACGTTTAGCCAGTACATAGAGTCAGTGAAAGGTCCGATGCAGAGGTTGTTGCAGGACTGTCACAATCGATACGTCTTATTTAACAACGCTGAATCAGATCCTGGGAAAAAAAGAGAAATGGTCATTGACCTCATTAGCCTGATTGACAGACTTATCAAAGATAATGGGGGAGAGAAATTATCTCTTGACCCTAACAAAGCATCCAGTGACAATGACTGTTAAACAGTACACAACCCTGCGCGCTTAAAATAACCCACAAATCCATTGGTATATATGACCAGATGGTGACCACATGAATATGTGCAAACACCTAGTTGCGGGTACAGCAACATGCACTGAACTAGGACAAAGTACTGTGACTATGCGTCCCAGTCCACCCAGCTGTGAATGGGTACCTCGTTAGGATGAGAGAGCCTCAATAAACTTGGTGTGCCAAGTGACAGAAAGAGTCGTATACTCCGCAGGAAGTTGAGATTAACATCCAGTGCTCGAGAGAAAAAGACCAAAGCCTTGAGCATGCACTAGTGCGTGTATATGTGCGCTCTGTAAAGATCCTATATCATATCATGTCATATTATATCATTTTGAGACTTAGATGATGGGCTTCACCTTTGGATTCATTATTTAAAGGTCACATGCAACCAAAAAGTCAAACATAATTAAAACAGAGTTATCACTTATATGTAATATGTAAAAAGCATAGCATAGCATATTCGCCATTTAAAACTGCAATATTTTGTACTTGGGTTTACTTCTCTCGAAACGAAGTAGCCGCGGTACTGAACCCAGTCAGAGCTGATGGGAATGCACTCAAGTGTGACGAGGCTTTTTAATTGGCCACTGATTCATTTGCCGATACGCTAAGCCGGCTCTTTGTTTATCGCTTATAAGCCTGATAGGTGTAATTGCATGCGGTCAGTTGTACATTGCATATTGTCATTAGCAGACAGGCAGACATATAGGTGTCAATAAACCAGACATGGCGTTTTCTGTGACAGAATCTGCCTATCACAATTAGCATGTTTTTAGGTGATAAAAAGTGCATTTTGAAAGAGAAGAAGAAACTTAAAGACAACAGGAACTACAGAAATGTTTACATAGAAAGTGATAAGCCTGTACAACAACATCAGGATGCTGGTAAACGCAGTATGAGGGAATCTGCGATACAACGCTGGACGCATTCAATATGCGGATTCGAACCATCAGGACAACCGGGACAGCGAATGGACTACAGTGCGTCGAGATAGAGGAAGTCGAAAGGTACACAACAGATCCGGAACCGACAACAACAGAGGGCGGGATCAGCCTTCGGGTAGTAGCTACTTCGACAACAACCGGGTCGACAGGGTTACACGTGATAGTGTTGACAAACACTCAGCACGTGGGCGGTGGACCAACCAACATCAAGCCTCTGGTGTGGATCGGGGTCAGAGGTCCCGACTTGGCCGCAATCAGCAGCAAGGTGACTCAGACAGTCACTATTAGGTTAAATGCGGGTTTTGGAAAATGGTTAGATGGACATCCGCAGGTGATATTCTAACAGATAGCCATATATTACGTGAATCTCTTATTGAATCTTTAAATCTTGACATTGTTGGAATTGCAGAAACGCACCTAGTTGGAGATTGTAAACTTTGTGTTGATGGTTATACATGGTTTGGGCACAATAGACAGAACATACACAGAGACGGTAGATGTGGGTCTGGAGGGGTGGGTTTCCTTTTGAAGACGGTGTTACTTGATGTTTTTACCGTTGATGTACTGGACAATTCCTACGAAGGTATTTTGTGGTTGAAGCTGTGTCATAAAGTACACTATGAATATGTGTCAACAATATGTGTGTGTTAATTACCCCCTGAACATTGTACACGTGCGGTGGATGCAGCCGAGTATTATGAAACTTTATTATGAACAGATACATGCTTGCCAGTCTTTAAATGTTAGATATATTTGTGGAGACTTTAACAGCAGATGTGCGGATCTGCTATACTATATTGAAGGAGTGGACTTTCTACCCGAGAGACATGTCATTGATATGAATGTCAATAACCATGGCCGTTTATGTGATTTTTGAACAAATGTTAGTATGTGTGTTGTAAATGGACGCTGTGGTATGAATGATTGTGCGTGATTAATGAAACGTGCTTATGAGTCTCTGTTAACCAGCAATGCAGGTAGTACTTATGATTATGTGTGTGCGGATATACAAGATGGCAGCTCTTATCTCAACAGTGAAATAACGATGCAAGAAGTACAGCACTCACTTATGCAAGCCAAAATTGGAAAGTCACCGAGTGTGACGGGATCCCAGTTGAGGTTTTAGAAAATGAAGAAAGTTTAAAGTTTTTACATCGTTTTTTAAATGAACGTTTCAAGAAAGGAATGGTCCCAAGACAATGGTCCAAAGGTATAATTAACCCAATCCCAAAGCCGGGAACAGGGGATCAATGTGACCCTCTGTCATACTACGGTATTACGTTAGCTAGTTCAACATACAAATTGTACTGTTGTATTCTCAACAGGAGACTAAGTGAGCATGTGGAGTGTAGAGGACTGTTATGTGATGCGCAGAATGGTTTCAGAAAGAAGAGGTCGACGACGGAGCATATTTCAACATTAACATCCATAGTGGAAACAAGAAAAAGTAAGGGCAAACAGACACTAGCCGCTTTTATAGACTTTGAAAAAGCTTATGATTGTATTGACAGGGGGATTATGTGGAAGAAATTGTTGAAAATTGGAATCACGGGCAACCTGTATAATGCGATTATTTCACTCTACAGGGATGTCCAGTCATGTGTCAGGATTAACGGTTTGTGCACCCCATTCTTTGACGTCAAAAGCGGATTACGTCAAAGCTGCCAAGTCTTCTCTCGCCATTACTTTTTAATCTGTATATAAATGACTTGATTACTACTATAAATGGAATGGAAGTTGGGGTTATGGTTGAAGAGGAATCCATCAGTGTTCTTGCCTGTGCGGATGATATAGTTTTACTTGCAGAGAATGAAGATGACTTGAATACACTCTTAGCTGAGCTGGACATCTGGTTTAATATCAACAAGATGACTACTAATCCAAGCAAGTAAAAAATTGTTCATTTTAGGAGAAAGTCTATAGAGAAAACTACATGTAACTTTCTGTGTGGAGAAGAAGCACACACCTGCCAGTGCCGTGTGTGTGTGTGTGTGGGGGGGGGGGGGGGGGGGGGGGGGCACATGGGCTGGGTACCGCCCTGTGTTAGGCAGTGGAAGTCGGTGTCTCGCTTATATAAAGTTAGGGCTGATGCGTCTCCAGAAAGACTAAAGTACTGGTTGCTAAAGTATTCACGTGGGCCAACGAAGAAGCGAGGAAGAACAAACGAAACTGGAATCATCGTGTCCATAAAATGTATAGGAGTCTCGAGTTAGAGCACTTCATCAAACTGGATAACACTTTTTTTTAACAAATTTATAATCTCTCAAGTAGCAAGCAAAATTCAACAACGTTTTAACGAGGACTGGAAAGCCTCAATTGATGCAATGAATAGCAAGAACGGACAAGGTGGGAATAAGCTGCGTCTCTATCGCAATTTCAAGGGCGTGTACGGTAGGTAGGTAGGTAGGTAGGTAGGTAAGGCTTTAGGGCGACCTGGGGCCTTAAAAGGCCTACATGCGCCCAACACTTAACAGTTATATTCTTGTCCAGTTAAATTAAGTCGTACTTTTCCGTTTTAACGAGGAAGTCTAATACAGCTCTTTTAGCTTTGTATGCAACCATACATTAAATTATCGCCAAGTATTGCGTTCAGTGTAAAATTAGTTTTGGTTGTATTAAGCATAATGTCTCTAAGAGCCTTACGTGGGTTTTCATGAGCTGGACATTCAATGGGGTAGTGCTGAACTGTTTCCGGGCAGTGTAAGTTACAGCTTTCACACATAGGGGAACTGTTTTTATCTAAAATGCTTTTATATGCTTTTAATCCACAATGACCTAGCCAGAGGCGAGTTAAACAATTTCATCTCTGCGGCAACGACGACGAATTTTAAAATGTTTATTTACTGCAGGACACGTCGAGTACATGTGTGTACCTGTAGTGTTACGGTACAGAGTGGTATCTGCGGAGTTCTCTCCCCTTCACATGCAGATAGGCGTTGGCTCAATTCAGAACCGTGGTGGCTCCTTTACGAGTTGAAACGGGGCGTTACACAAACGTACCTTTAGCTGAAAGAGTATGTTTTAACTGTTGTAATTTAATTGAAGATGAATGTCATGTGTTGTTTTATTGCCCAGTATACAGAGATTTAAGACAAGAGCTTTTATCTGTAAGTATTGAAAAATGTTTAAATGTTGTGAATTTTAATGACTGTGAAAAAATAGCTTTGTTATGTCCAGTCCCGAAATTGTATTTGCCGCCGCCAAAACCTGCACACTTATTTTAAATCACAGAAAATGTGTTTTATATAAAAGTTAATTTGTATTTTACTGATGTATGTTCCTTACTATTTAACTTCTTACTAGTCTCTCATAACCCTAAGTGGATGGCTGTCATAAACATGCTGTTAATGTATACTTTATTTTGTACTTTGCGAAAGAGGTGAGACTCAAATAAAATATCTGTCTGTCTGTCTGTCTGTCTGGGTTTTTTTATTTAACGAGTAGATACTTTACTTGTATGTGTACACAACCAAGATTAGACTACTGCTCACGACCTCATACTCCGGGCATGCATATTGTATTCACTGCGCATGCGTTATGAGCGCAGCGCAGCATAGCCGTTGAAGCCATTTTTTCCCCAGCGCTGGGGGAAAATTAGTGAATCGTTTGAACTCCGATTTCGCGGGCTTTTTTTCATCGCGTTGTTTTTCCACTTTATAGGTTGAAATGGTACTTTTCATAATTTGTTTCGGTAAGTGCATACCGAAAGGTAACAGAATCTGCAAAGTTGTGTTTTACGTTGCATGTTACCTTAAATCTGAATAAAGAAAGTATTGGGGAGACACACGTTTCAACGTTGCAATAGCTTACAGCAGTTATGATTCATTTGACTCATTGCCAATAGTATTCAACAAATCATGGCCACTGCATTGTCTCTAAAAATCCTGACATTTTGTTGGGGTATGGGCGATGGGGTAGTCATTAGGATGACCAGGTTCGTATCTCCCGTGTGTTAAGATGCGAAGCTCATTGCTAGTGTTTTCAGCTGTCATTGGAATGATTCTTAAAACAGATTAAACAATATTTACTTACAGATGCATGTACGCATGTACTCGCTCACTCACTCACTCAAAAGAGCATGTCTTAACCTCCTGGGTGCTACAGGGACATATATGTCCTTCCTCTTCATCCCTCACTTTGAAGTCAAATAACAATCTAAATATACCACGCACATATATATACTTCGCAGTTTTGAATTCTGCGGAAAATTCCCTTTTTCGTGATACCATCCACTATTATCTCAGACCAAGCTAAAGTGCTTAAAATTGCCTTTCAAAATAGGCTTCATCGTAAATGTCACCATTTTTCACACTAAACAAAATCGCGATACAGCGTTATTTGCTGTATGTTTTGAAATGTGAAAATCGGATAATTACTGGGAGTACTGAATTTCAAAAATAGTATAGTAATGATCACTGATATCAAGTTTTCATGTAACCAGTAATGATAATTCTGAAACTTCGCCGATGAACCCAGAATCGGTTGGGATGTTTACGAAAATACACTTACACGAACGTCGAAGTGCGCTTTCGGCAATACTGAATAGTGTTTACAAAATCACGTTTCGAGAAGGCCGGTATTGAAACGCCAATTGCATCAGGTATATTTCATATTCAGCTGCGACAAATGCATCATTGAATTCCCCACACATCTTAAAATGAAATTACAATGGTCATTGTCACCAACACCAACTGTCTTGATAAAGCGAAACGAAAGATACATGGTATGAAAACGAACGCTGTGCTCGAAAGACAGCGCTTGTTTGAAATGTAAACAAAAAAAAATTCAGATTTTACACTGTGTAGCATTTTAGGAACATTTCCAGCATTCAGCCGTGTAATGGTTGCTTACAATGGCTCAAAACGCGTAGAATATTCAGAGGAAGAGCATCGCAGGCAAGAAATAGCAAATTAAAAATAGATACAATACGATCATTTGATAATTCATAAGAAATTGTCAAACTATTAGTGCAGCGTGACGCCATGACTGACGCAAAATCACGCAGAACGACAACGGTACGTATCGGCATTTCTGGCGTCTTCTGTCATTTACAATGCAAACGATAAAACCACACAACAATACACAGATAGTCAGAATAATTCTGATTACTCACATCTCACATTTTTGTAGAAAGATCTCTGAATCAAGGAAAGAGTCCGCACAAAATCCTGTGTACCCTTGTCAGCGAACCCGCCATTTTGAAAGAAATCAGTCATCTGTAGTGATGTCACACGTCAACATTGGTGCACATATTAGGCAATTTCTTGAGATGAAGGTCGGTTGAACAAGAGTGTAAACAATGGTCATATCATTCCGATTGCACTTTCAGTATTCTGATGTATATTTTGCGTATCGTTCAGATATTTTTTCATGAAACTGATTTCAGTATCTACATATATCCATGTTCAACACCATATCATATGTGGATAGAAGGTATGCGTTTTTATTCTTTGAAAGGTTTTGATTGTTTGAATGATACTTACACGGGAAATTGACTCAGTAAGTGCATTATACCACATTTTAAGCCTTTGAGTATTGGAAGATCACACGTAACCATTACGGCAACATGTGCTTTAGTTAACTTTGATGTACAATATTCAATACGTTGGGATAAATATTGAATTTTCATATGAACAGTTTAATACACAGTGATTTAATTCACCCTTGCAGGTAAAACTGATAATATTAATGAAAATGATTTGTTCATTTTATGAAATGTAGAGGCACACATATTTAAAGGAATTGTCTTGTTCATTGCATTGGTCTGTGTCGTTTTTATAGACAAAACAATTATGAATATTGATTGAAAAGGTGCGAGTATGTCAAAAACGTTTTATAATTCATTATCATTTTTTAGATAATAAAGTCAATTCAAATTTGATTAAAACATATCTGATGGCAGAATATCTAACTCAAACAATACTTAATAATATATAAACCAGGTCATGTCCTAATTTGGACAAACCTTACGTCCATATTCTAATAGTTCGATACTGGAAAAGCAATCTCTTTGTACCTTTCATTGCATACTTATGAACTGAAATAATTTCATAATCATAAGAAGAAAAGTTTGCATCCTAAATGAATATTCAGTGATTATTCAGGTGTTGTGAAATTTTCATTTACGCTAAATTGATGCCAGACAGGTGCGCGTGTTGCTCACAATAAGATACGCAGTAAAACCGTCTAATTGTAGACATATTCAGGGCAATATTTCAGTGGCAAAACCATTCATTTTATGTTTTGTCTGAATTCTGTCACAGAAGTCGAGACCTCTTACACATTCAGTGGGAATTAGGTTAGATGTATATCCTAATCAGCAAATCAGTGTCTTCTTTTTCCGACGTCACAAAACGCACAAAACAGCCATGACGTCAACTAAGATGTCGCATTATTTTCAGTTATTTCATTACATTTGAAAATGTGGCTGATGCTCCGTTGATAATGATGCAAAAGTAATCAAAACACATCTACAAACAGGAGAATATGGGAATCTCAGAACAAAATTATGTATCGGATAGGGACATCCACATCGCTATTATATGCTTTCTGATGTAGTGCATTGTCATCCTTTCTGTCAAATTGTGAAACTACCAAAAGGTATCCTTTCACATTGGAGGACTTTGTATTGGAATAGTGTAGTTCACTGTGAACAAAGCATAACGAAACTATACTGTCCTTATCTACACCAAATGACATTGACCTAATGTAAACCATAGCGGAGTTATGCCCCCTTATCTTTATATGTGCATGACCTCCCTGTCGACGTTAGAGGTCATAGAAGAAAATCGATTTTTGGCACTTATTGCGGGTCATTTTTTATTTTGTGCGTATGACGTTACGCATGAGCACATAAATCCAGTTCACATATACTTATGTCGTTCAGATATCAAGCTGTATTTTCTTCGCTCACACTTTCGGTAAAGATAACACATTAAAAAAAAATCGTAGCAGAGTGCTTTTATTGGTGCACGATAAAAAACGACGAAATTTAGTGTTTTTTAACGGACACAAAAGTTTTGGACAACATTTAGCCGTGTCTATTTCTCAACCCCCTGAGTTAGTCGCAGTTATATTTATACCAACGGATAAGAAATTAAATATTCTACATTTCTGTATAATTTTATAGTCGTATGCAGATCCAGGATCACGCGAGCGCAAATCTCGCACAACGTTCACTTTTCAAACCTTACGAAAATTTGCGCCTGAAAAAAACCTCGGCATCCAAGGGGTTAATGTTGTACAAGATGGCGTAGACGACGAAGACATCTGACGTCAATCCGTGACGTCATATTTTGTGATGCTAGCTAAGACAACTATGTATGATTATTAGCGACACACAACCCAAGCGTCTGTTGGCTTTTAACCAGATCGATATATTACCAATTTTTGGGGGGTGGGGGGTGTAGTACCTGATACAGCATAATTTTAGTTCAAACGTGTAGAAACTATGTATGCCAATTCTAGAAGGCTAACGCAAGCAGCAGTTGCATGGATATGTGCGCTATATAAATATCCTAATATATAAGATAATTATATAAGTAATGGTGGGGCGAGGTGTTGGGGCGTATTTCATGAAAATGTCAATGTACATGCATCCCGAGGTGTCATCTCCATGAGAAGACCCACCAAACATGCACTGAATCATTTACTGTTCGACAACAGCGACATGCCACAATTATCAGTGGAACAGAGGGACCAAGCTTTAGGAAGACTGAATGCTAGCCAGACTGCAAGACATGTTGCAAAACATTTTTCTGCTCATGTTAGAACAATATACCCCCTACGGTGGAAACGAACTTACGGCTTTGTGTGTAAGACACCATATCTCCAACACCTTACCAAGGACAGCCCGTGTCACTTTCACTGGGACTGCTTCTCCTGACAGTGGGTTTTTGAGCATAGGAGAAGAGCGACTAAGTGCAGAGCAGATCTCTGCTCTTCGGAAACTCTCCCCTTTGCACCTTCTCCGCCTCAAGACTTTGGACATTTCTCCGCTGCCTGACATCGATGAGAGTGTTGTGAAGAAATATCTCTTTGGGTGTAACATTTTGGATAAGAGTCAGCTGAAGACGTACAAAATTTCCCGAACCTGTCAGCTGAAGGACAACATCCATTCAGTCCTTGTAACTGAACACCCAGAACACTCGGATTTTTATTGCATTCAGACAAGGTGCAATCTCTCGCAAAGCACACAGTCAGACGATGTCAAGGTTTCTCATCTGGGGCCATGGCAAGCACACTGGTACATCATACTGTGCATGTCATGTATTAGCACTGTAAATATACAATGTAAAGAATTAAACATTGTAATATCAGATTCTCTGTTTTACAGAAATAAACATCATATGTTTGTATGTTTCATCTTGGCAAGTGTATTAAAGAAACTCATATCTATATATCATGCTTAAAAGAACTGTAACGCTGTATGTGAAACGATAACAGTTTCTCTAAGATTATCTAATTTGTTCTCCAGATCCACCCAGGCTTGTGGTCACATCGGGTCTGTGCTATGCCTCTTGGCGAAATGGCAAGCACATGGAGTACAGACCGCTCCAGGTGAAGCTGCCTGTACGGACAAGCTGTGTCCATGGATTGACCCGAAACGTCAGTATTAATTTGGTCACTTGTCATTGTTTGAAGTTCATGAAATATTGAAATGAAAATGCTTGTGAAAATGTATTTTAAGCAGCATCGATTTCTGCTTTAAACTTTAGGGTTATGAAGATTTTAGAATTGTTAGAAAGGCTTGTTCATCTTATATTGGACATTGGCCATTTACAGATTCAGTTGTGTGAAATAGTAAACCATGATCTTCTCTTCAATTTCTTCTTGGCTAATAAAAGCATGGTGATATTGGGTGGGTAAATAACATTTACATATGTGCTAGTGAGAAATGTGCTGTCAATCAACAATAACATTCGATGCACCCATTTTAATATGGATGTTTGGCAATAAGTAATTGTAATTGTTTACAAATGTTGAAGTTTATTTCATTACATTACAGCTGCGACAGTCACACCCAAGCGGTTCCAAGACATTGGTAACCCTGATCAGCCCAAGAAGAGGAGGAGAACTGGAGTTACCAACGCAATCAAGCCTCGCACTGCTGAGGAGGCAAGTGAATTCAGAGCTGGCCTGATCCGGGCAAAAAGTCATCTTGGATGGGTCTGCCCTGCAGTCTATGCCCTTGACCCACCCAGGTTCCCCAGCAACGTCCAACCTGGTTCTGCACTATCAAGCCTGCCTCCAACTACCAGCCTTCTTGCACAGGGTCTTGCCTACTCTTCTGAAGTCACCATCACCAGCCATTCTCTACCTATCGCCTCACTACGTCACAAGGCTTTCCCTGATGCTACACATCCCTCTTTCCTGTCTAAAGTTGATGCCTTCCTTTCGTCTTTTCCATATTCTTCATCTGATCTCATCCCCTCTCTCACTCTCGGCCAAAGGAAAAACCTGGAGTGGTTCCGGCAGAAGTATGGCAGTTTGACCTCCAGCAAATTCGGCCAGATCGTCCGCTACATGGCGACGAGGAAGGCAGATCCAGATGTCTTTGTCCGAGATGTCATGGGCTACCGACTTGGTGCCAACCCCATCAGCACACCACCTCAGCACCAAGCTTAAAGTATGGACTACGCTACGGGTAGGTGGCCTGGAATGCCCATGTGTCACGCCAGAAATGTCTACACGGGTCTCTGGAGGTGAAACAGACAGGTCTTCATGTACATCAAGACCACCCAGGCCAACTGTGTCATCTGCCACAAAGTTCTACCCGAGGCAAATGACATTGCAGTGGACAACAGCAATGTTGTTGTGGCATGTGACTGTTCATGTGCGTATGCCACAGCAGACAACTGGTACTGCTGGCCTCGTGTTAGCTACACAGCTGCCATGGCTGCGGTTGCAGCTGATTGGTTCTGTGCTGGCTGCAGGAACTCTTGCTTTTGATGTGGAGTGTTTGTGTTGAGACACATATTTTAAGCTGTGGGCGAGATTAATCCTCGCAATGTTTTCATGAGAAACAATATGCATCCTCAATATGCACTCTATTCTGCTTACGTCTTTGATAAACTTCAGGTACGTTAGCTAAAAGTGTGAGTAGTATTTATCTCACTGAGTGGTTACCGATAAGTATTGTGGTGAAAACAATGTGGATTATTATCTGTTGTAGTCATAGAGATCCTGTACTCCCATAAGTGACAGCTGTAACATGCGTTATGTACGTGTGCTTAATATATGTTAAATTACATATGGTGACATGCAGTCCTCTTTGACAAAAAAAGAACAAGATAAGTTGCATGAAAATCAGATTTATTACTCACTCAATCATATACGCTTGTGGTTTCACATGACATGTAGGAATCATACTTAGCCATATTTACATATGAGGTGGGAAAGAGAGTGGATTCAGTGTGATATATAAGTAAATGCCCTGATAAAAAAATACCTGCCCACCTCAGTACTTGTACATGTTTTACAGAACTTTATTTTGTCATGGCAAATGATTTCCTGTAAATGTTCACTTATATATTCACAAATTGAACAATATATGTACAAGTGTCATCAAGCTCAAATATAACATGAATCAGAATAGTCTTAATTAGTTAAGACTGCAAAATATGAAGCTTGTGAGAGTTTATTTTCAATGTGCCTGTACTATTCCATATCAGTATGAGCATGTATGTTTTACAATAGAACATGAGGAAGAGGAAACATGTTATATTTGGGACTACTCTTTGTTTCAAAATAGTATTGTGTAATCATAACATCATCTTGTCTGTACATTTTCCAATATGCATGTACCATCGTCATGTTAAATGATCCATAACATTTACAAGTATGCATGTGTGGTGTTGACAAAAAGAGATCACACTGGTTGTAAATACATCAATCAGCCTCTCCTCCTGTGTTGCTTTACTATTTTCACCTTTCTTTTCCATCACACCGACAAATCATATGCATACAATATGATAGTACATTCTCAATCATGTAAAATAGGTCTTTGCAGATTAACAAAGTATGGACAAACTCTAAACGTTTGTTCAGTGATATTCTTTTGGTCCATTCGAATGGATTTCTCAGGAATGTGGAAAGTGTTCATGCGTCGGATGACACGTTCTATGTGTATACGTGCACTGCTGATTTGCGTTGAGCGCCAAGCTTCAGTACCAGAGAACTGAGGCCTTTCTCTGCTCTTGAAATGTGATATAATCATCTCCACACCAACTTGGCAGAATTCGTCTGTCAGAAGGAAGTCCCGGTCTGCCATGACACTGGAACCTGGATGCAAGGTTGGACATGAGCTTCTCACTGGTGAGTGTTATGTGCTTGTCTGTAGCTCTTCTTCCTCAAGCTGCTGACACAAAATTCACCGTTTGATGTGGGCCCATTCTAGAAATTTCACAGTGTCATGGTGTTTGTAGTTTGAAAATGTTTCTTTTCGTGCCTGAAGGTCCATAGGGTGCCGTGAGAACAGTTCTGTACAATCAAGTGTTATTGCTACCTCTGGAAATGGGTCCATACATGGCATTGTCTGCACATGACTGAAATCAACTGCCACCATCTCAAAATAGCCAGTTGATTCGTTGTTCATGAAGCTGATCCAGGATGTGAAGATTCTTGACAAAGTAGGTACACTGACTCCAGTTCTCAAATACATGTCTCTTAACTCCATGCCACGCATAAGTCGCACAAGCACAAGAAATATTTCCTCTTGGAAGTTAAGTGTGCCTTCCTTCCCAGGTTTCATAGAGGGAAGACAAGTGTTGACTGACGACTGCTGATGTCTCCAGTAGATAAGCCTTCCTTTGGTAGATTGGTCATGTAGTGGAAATTGGCATCATTGTCCTTAAAGCTAGATAAACACGGAGTCTTCTTTTTCAGAATTTCATTTTCGTGTTGAAGATGCTGAAGCTGAAGTTTTAATCTCAACATCTCGTCACTGGATACACATAGTCCGAGATGGTATGACTTGTGGCTCTTCTTCAGAAGCAGGTGCAGAGTTTTCAAAAGCAGGTGAGGAGTTTTCAGAAGCAGGTGCAGAGTTTTCAGAAGCAGGTGTAGAGTTTTCAGAAGCAGGTGCGGAGTTTTCAGGAGCAGGTGTAAAGTTTTCAGGAGCAGGTCAGAGACTTTCAGCGCTGAGACACAAGGAGAAGATAGTTTGTCGTTAGTGGTCTGGTAGGGAAGTACGGTGTCAGAGTCAGGAGCTAAAACTGATCCATCGGGGAAGATCTTGCGGCAGACACGCTTTGCTGCAGGTGACTTAGCTTTGGATGAATTCAGGTTCAATTGGTTCGTCGCTTGATTTGTTTCTGACGAGAAGGGAAGAGAGTTGGGATGTATCCTGGTTTCTTTGGGTCATCAGATTTCTTGTCTATGAAGACAATAAACTGTTTGGGCGATATTCTAGAAGTTGGTAGTGGCAGAAATGTGAACAAGCCTGTGTATTTTGCCTGATGCCAAGCCCCCTCTGCAGTGCGAAACGCCTTAAATGAAGCAAGTCTAGATTTCCTCAAGTTTAGGATCTCTGGTCTCCCTGGGTCTCTTTTGCAGTTAAGATGGGTTTGTTTGTTACTATCATAATTATATATATTCAGAGACTAAGCCTTAGTCTAACCCGAGCTAGCGGAAGATGATACCGCTGGGCCGGGCAGCGAAACAGGATCTCAAGCTTGCGAACGGGAGGCCGAGGAGGGGGAAGCAGAGAAGCCCCCCTTAGCAAGATGGTGGCGTCCTAATTGTTCGTTGCTATTTTACACTGTTTCAGGGGTCGTGTGCATGCGTTCGTTTTATCGAATGAACTGTTTTCAAGACAGGCAATTCACCGTCTCTGCTCGTCTCTCGTCTAATATTACAAACTTTTGTAGTCAATTGGCAAGCTTGGTGAAGTTATATCAGTGACACAGTGTTAATCCAGTCAACTGTTTCCATCGCCACTAAGTGAGTGAGTACGTTTAGTTTTACGACGCAGTCAGCAATATTCCAGCTATATGGCGGCGGTCTGTCAATAATCGAGTCTGGACCAGACAATCCAGTGACCAACAAGATGAGCATCGATCTGCACAATTGGGAACCGATGACATGTGTCAACCAAGTCAGCGAGTCTGACCACCCGACACTAAGCGTAATATCAGCTTATGTGTGTTCATGCTGTTCATCTGTACTAGGCTAGGGGCCGCCGTCAAGTAGGCTATATACGTGGAGCCTGTTATCACATTTACATGAATAGACCGGTTCGGTAATGGAAATATTGCAAAATTCTTTTTCTTGTACGTTTGTCTACAAAAAATGGTGCACGTCATTATTGTATTATTACTGTATTGTTTAATAAAGGAAACTGTATGGTTAACAAAAATGTATGAATTGTATGCATTGTATATCTATGTATGCTATATATCTGTCTTTATTTTTGGTATGCAAGTTGTACTGTATTATACACTAATAAACATGTAATTTACAAGGTAAGAAATTGTTCGTGTATTTCCATTTCCCTCAAATTTTTTCATGCATCATTCTTGGAAGTAGATACATCATTACATGATTTCAAAGTAAACTACTGTATATCTGGCAAAGTGACGTTTCCATGCTTGCCAAATTATTTTTAACGTCATGATAATAATTTACGTCATATACTCTCCGATATACGTGCATAATTTGTCACCAAAAGGTTTATTGATAAAATAAGCTAACTTCACTTTCAACAGTTGACCTTTTGCTTGCATAATGATTTGAGCGAGTCTGTACTCACACGTGTATAGTCATATATCCTCCAGAAATAAATACAGTTTGATCTGAATGAATATGAAACTTTTTCGCTGAAAATAGGTATTTTTGAAAATTTTCTTTATTTACTTATTTTTTGCAAAACACTTTAAGCAAATTAAATTGCTCAGTACTGATGTGTAACTTATGTCTTACATATAGCTCATATGGAAGTGCATGAAATAATGTGACATCATCTATGTCAAGACTGTCAATATCTAATCCTGTAGTTCCCCAACCCCCCGCACTAGCAATATGTATTCTATGTGGAACAGCAATTTATTGCAGCCTCAATTTCACCACACATATCCCATCTTCATACACCAATCTAGGGAATGAGCCACAGGTATTATCTACCTTGCCATGCTACAACACTATTAAACACAGTGATGACCAACTGCATGATGACACATTTGGTAATCACACGTATGAGTGTCATATGTCACTTATCAAACTGACCTAAAAAAACAACTACCCCAATCCTAATTAATGGGCTCAAAAGGCTCTACCATTCAAATAGACTTGTGTGTGCTACATACTTAAAAACATAAAAAAGTACAATATAAGTAAATGTCATCAGCATAACACAAGGCACAGGTCACCTCTCATCACTGAGAAGGCCAATCATCCAACATGACAGAATACCAAAATGCCTGGTGGCAATTTTCGACTGATTCTATTTCAAATTGTAAACCAAAAGTCACCGTGTTCTGTAATCTGATTCATGTCCAACTATTTGTGCCATGGCCCAGTTGGCGCTTCATGCACATTCATGTGCAACCAACCGTGCAAACAAGGGCATGCTACTCGTCATGTCATAGGACTTTCAGTTCTATCTTCTGAATATTTTAATGCCCTTCATTACAGAGATAACAACACATGTGGGTCGCCTTTGGACCAAAAGCCTTTGCATGGCACCCCGCAGTGTCACACCACGAGCGCTCATAATTAGCTTTAGTTCTTGACAACGCATGCTTGATGGTGAAAGTAAGAATGTATCAGTTCTGAGTATCAGGTTTTGATCATACATATGAAGTGTGTCATAACTATGAGAATTAAAACATGTTCCATTACTCAACTAAAAAAAATTACAACAGTGTCTACTTGCATATACACACCACACACACGCACGCAGACACATAAACACGACCACACGTGCTACCAGCTTTATATATCATATGGGAATGCTTAACTTAACACATTTTGCTGGTGGTAGCGGCAGTTTATGAATTTCTTTGTCTGTTTCATGACAATCAGTTTCCATAGGTGTTACGGAAACACATCGGTAAAAACAGAACAGTGCTGTTTTCTCAACAAAGTTAAGTCAATCAGGAAATGTTTATAATAGTGGATTCTGTCTCTGTCAGATTATGTGTGCCTATACTGATCCTTGATTGATATCAAAACATCAGTAAGCGTATTAGAGTTACACCTGCCCGATTCTAATTTCTGTAACAACATTGCTTGTACAATACCTCAATATGACAGTTGGGACAATGAAAGCAATGAACGGCTGTTTATGTTGTGTTTAAATTGGATTGAAAGCATAAGCTCTAAAAGCTCGTAGAATGTCATTGGTGTAATCAGTTAGACATATGTTAAAAATGGAACTTCGACCGCGAACAGTGACAAACTACAGACAGCTCCATGAAGGACAATCCTTTGCCCTGAGCAAATGTGTTAGCATCCGTGTCTCAGTTGGAGTCTATCCAGTACAGAGAGTGATTTGGAAGCGCAAGTCTCGTCAGGTATGTTCATACTATGATATATCTTGATAATAACAGAAGAGACCCAAAAAAATGTTTAAGGTGCTTTTAAAGATGCATTTCATCTCTTTTTCAATCAACAAGTTCCTTGATATTTCTGTGCGACAAAGCGCTATATTTAGACACAATGCAGTATTTGTTACTGTATTGTATTTTCCTAATTATCTGCACAAATTAGCATACATACATACATTTTGCTCACTTCCCTATGTCGTGTAGAGGTTTACCGGTTCGTTTTTGAATATGTTTGAAATTGTCATTATTCAGTTATATATAACAACATGGATAGGTTTCAAAAGTAACTGAAACGACCACAAAGCCCACAGTTTATTAAAAGCCACTTGCCAAAAACCAATTGTCTTCAAGAAAGTATCATGACCTGTCTACATTTTCCATTTGCCCTGATTTTTATGACATAATCATGGTGATGTAATTATGAAAGAATAAATCAACATGGTACTTGATGTTAATGTTTAGTGGACTATATATTGAGCAGTAATTGAAAATGAGTTGCCCGGGCGTCGTCGATGTTCTTTTTGAACCCCTGTTATATTGTGAGTTAAATGAATATATTAATACTTGCCATAAATGTTTGATTGGGTAATATTAATCCAAATTACATTTTTCAATTAAAGGGCCTGCTCTACCTAGTGGAGTGGGCGGACTACCCTCTGGAAGAGGCTACCTGGGAACCCAAAGGCCACATTCCTGCCCATCTGCTGGAAGACTACAGTTGCCCTCCCGTTTGCAGGGAGCGCCTCAAGCTTGCTTCAGCTACAGTTGAGAGGTCACTGAAGACTGCACTAAAGTCGCCGGGCGGTCTACATTCAGCGCACATGCAGCTGGACATTTACAGATACGCATTTGGTCACCTACCGGGTTACGACAAGGAGATCTTCTTACATAAGAACGATTTCAGTCGACTGTGTCTGTCTCCATATTTCCATATGCATTGAAAATATGTGGATTGTTATAATATTGCTGGGACAGTTTTCCTGTCAACATTAATAAACGAATGGTTGATCTCTAAAGTTCGGTGTTTTCAATGAAAATGGTGAATTAGGTTTGTATCTAGAGGCAGCGTGGGACTCATTTTCAAAGTTGTTCTAACTATCTTCCTAATGCTATTAACAGTTCCAACTTACATAACCATACAGACATAATGTCCAATTATATGAATCTAGAGGGACATATTCTGAATACTTGAAGCTAACTGACGTAGACAAGTTCTAAACTACAGGTCCTCTTTATCTATCACCATTTTACGGTTGGGTGATTTCAGTCCTGGTGTGATCCCCTTGGCACAGATTCTTGGGTATGGGTCGAAAAACATGATCAAATGGTATTAGATTCCCGGAAACTGCAAGACTATTCACTGAGTATTGACACGTAAACAATTGTTTTGTTGTGTCATCAACAGTGGTGACGTCATTCAAATCATATTGTGGCGTAAAGTCAGAATGACGTCTCAAATGAGCAACTCCAGACGTTACCATGGGAACCAGCTGAAACGGCCTGTTGATGACACTTTACTGCTGTACCCGTACTCGATGTAAACGAGTGCAGACAGTAAAACCCTTTGGCTTACTTTCGTGTTTACAATGTCGATAAACATCATGTGTTGGCCAATTTCCGGGTGTTATTGAGTATTTGAAGCAAGGGAATGTTTCATTTGAAACCTCCGTCGTGTCGGAGGTTTCAAATGAAACATTCCCTTGCTTCAAATACTCAATAACACCCGGAAATTGGCAACACATGATGTTTATCTCCTAAATCACCCCCACCTGAAACGCGCATTCAATGACCCATACGTTTTCGGAATATAGTATATTTTCATGTTGCCACTCTTTGCTGGTGCCTATAACATCTCCACTGTACAAAATGGACTGACAATCTCTCCTCTTCAACATATTCACACACTTATCAAAATCTTTGTGTTGTCATAGACCTAGAATATCAGCCAACTTATGATCCACAAGACTGGGAGTACATGGCCAAGCCATCCATCCCCAACCATTCATAATGAATCATAACACCAGCCCAAAAGTGGCCCAGTGTGCTCTCTGTGTAAGGTCCTAATGTCTAAGCTTAACTCCTCAACCTTGGCTGGCACAACAATCTGTCCCACCTATATAACCCTGTTTCCACCA
This sequence comes from Haliotis asinina, assembly GCF_037392515.1. Lineage (NCBI taxonomy): Eukaryota > Metazoa > Mollusca > Gastropoda > Lepetellida > Haliotidae > Haliotis > Haliotis asinina. The sequence goes on along the minus strand of NC_090295.1, from coordinate 9,770,257 downwards.
ATCACTACGCTTGTGGCCAGTCACGTTATTTCCCAAATGTCACTTGAATCACGACGGAACAAAACAAAATTAAGGACACATATTTATTAAAGCAAGCAGAAATTCACAATAACAAAAGATAGCATTTTGCTGCTGATACTCTGAGGTTATCAAAGTTCATTGATTCTCTCTAGGCTGGCTCTAAAGGTAATGGTAAGAGTTCCTTCCGTTCCGCATCCCAAATAATATTTCTAAATTGATATATACTAGAATTATTTACAAAAACTAACCCAACTATTACTAGAGGACTCACAAAAATAAGTAAAAACCCTCCCGTTAGTCGCCTTGCTGTCATGTTCACCCCGGCCACACGTTTACTGTACATGATGCTGGCCTCATCTGACCTAGTACAGATAAACAACACACATATAATGAGGTTATACGTAGTGGCGGTGGAACTTAATGCTGTTGACTGTGCTGACACTGTGTCATTGATAAAACTTCACAACGTTTGCCTACTGACTACAAAAGTTTGCAATGTCAAACGGGAGACAGGAAGAGACGGTGAATTATCTCTCTTCAAAACAGTCCAGTCGATAAAATTAGCACATGCTCATGTTACCCGAGAGGGTGTAGATCGACCCAGAACTCTGAGGGGTAGTCACAACGCCCCCAGTTTATTTAGAATGATTAAATATGTGTCATAAATGCACAGCGTTTGACAGCTTCGCTATTATATCCTTCATATAGTATTATATAGTAATATGTCTGATAAGTGTTCTATTAGTAAATGATATTAGCAAATTAAAGCAATATTCGTAAACAGACAACACTGTAATATCAGTTATTTGCATGCTATTGGTGCTTTTATTAAGAATTACATGAATAAAATGAAATGTTTGTAGATTATATTACTGGCAGTAAAAGCAGTGGGTGAGTGAGTGCGTTTAGTTTTACGCCGCACTCAGCAATATTCCAGCTATATGGCGGCGGTCAATAAACAATCAAGTCTGAACCAGACAATCCAGTGATCAACATTATGAGCATTGATCTGCGCAATTGGGAACCGATGACATGTGTCAACCAAATCAGCGAACCTGACCACCCGATCCCATTAGTCGCCTTGTTGAAGGCCTATTCTACCCCGGGACCTTCACGAGTCCGCTGTATCACACACAAGGGTGTAAAACCTGTGTGTTGGCGATCGTTACGTACCCCAAACCCGCACCTTCTTCACTTCAAACCATATTTGTAAAGACCCTCGACGAACATGATCGGGTGGTCAGGCTGGCTGACTTGGTTACACATGTCATCTTTTGATCACTGGATTGTCTGGTCCAACACAGACCATAAAATGTCTGTGAGTCCAGTCCGTACAGAGTGAGATCGTCACCACATACCTAGAATATTGCTAGAATGAATGCTGAAAGATGGGGCAGTGGGCTGAGGGGGTGGGGTGGCTTAGTGGTCAAAAGTGTAACAGCGAACACCCGCGTCCATGCTCCACATTGGTGCAATGTTCGCCTGACATGGAAAGAAAATGGCTCCATGGTCATGATTAGGTTTATAATCCAATGTCCAATGTCATAATATCATACTAATAACTAATTCTAATTAACATTCGTTTCTTTTTTCCACTTAAGAATGGCCTGCTGTCGGCCATGTTGTCCCTGTCCAGAATGTTGTCTGGTCACGTGGTCTCCGCCTCTGGGGTGTTGGACGGTCTATACTGCGCAATGGACGAAGTATACAGAAACGTGCTGCACTGATTTGACATCGCAAAGACACCACCCTAACAAATTATTTGTGCATGAGCTCGCGCGACGCTGGTATTTAAAACAGTGACCTATAAACATTTTTGCTTGTCATAGGTTATCGGTGAAACATATTTAGATCCGTAACACGTACAACAAGATAGGAGGTTGGTGGAATCTACTGGTTAACAGGGTGAAGGTCAGCATACCACAGAAAACGTGAACGTCATTGTCTCAATATAACGGTGTATAGTATATACGTACATTCTATTGTGCCAGTGCATGCATGCCCAGTTTGATCAGACGTTATTAAAGCACTGCATGAATATACAGCATGATCAGACGTATATTTCTGTGTCAGTCAATGACTTAGTCCAACATTGCTCTTTGAACCAAATGAAGACTGTTAAGTGGAGTGGAAGGTAGTCGAGACTGGGTAGACTTGTCTACTTAAATATTTTATTTTGTTTGGCCCAGTTACCTTTATTAACGGTCTTCTTACAGATGCACTCTCACATGTAAAACAACATTCAAGCCGTCATCATATCTCAGTATGGAAGAACAATACAGACATTGCTCAATGTGGAAACATCGATGGGTTATCATTATAAACGTAACACCAACTTGGACAAGCTGGCACACAATGAAAAGAAAGGAAAATGAAAACTTTCGTGAGAGGTTAATTAATTATTGCTGGAAACAAACAGCACCGTGTTTCCAAGGGGAATAACTCTCAACTCTTCCAAAAAGAAATATTATCCAAAATACACTCAGCACACACGAACACGTACGTTCGCTCACTCGCACGCATACACGTGAATTGACACCTTTTCATCTCACATTAAGATCTGTACTTTGCCTTTAATGTTATGGGTTCTTTAAGTTCAAGGCTGTTATTATATTCCTTGAATTAGAAAAAGAGACATAACTAAGCTTATTGTTGCTGTTCCTTACTGAACTGAATAATTCATCCTCAGTTTTTTTTAAAAAAACTCTGATCGGTTGTCATACCGCCACGCACAGACTACCGCGAAGTTATTCTGGCTTCCGCTTTGGTGAAGTGTTAATGCTTTTGGGACGTTGGATGTCAGGGTTATCGCCCCTGGACACCACTGTGCCCTCTTTTCATACACACTGTCTCCTGCATATCAGATGCATTTGTCTGATTATATATCATTGGCGAGAAACAGTATGGTGGTTTGACTCTTGAACCAATTATACACTCAAAAGTAAAAGAAAAGCCGTAATTTTGGAAAAGACATTTAAGTATTAATTGAGCATTTGAATTTATTTTTTCATAAACTCCAGATGTGAACATTAATTCGCATGTTTCCTGGACACAGCAGCTAGGTCTACGAGAGGTGCTGATGATGGTCATGGCGACGTCTTGTTACACGGGGTCGACCACTACGACGACGGTCATCAGTGTTGATGGTGGCGTAGTATCGCCGTCCGAGACGATGTATGGTTCCTACGTTGCAACTGAAGTCATTAGCAATGAGTCGGACGTTCAGACATGGCTTCTTGTCATTGATCACTCGTTAACCTGGCCATACCTGCTATGTTCAGAAAACACGTCAACGATTGCCATTCAAAATGGCAATGTCAGTCTGAATGAATGCGTACTGCACATGGATCTCGATTTCAGTGTTGTGTTGGTTGTGCTTGTTGTGTCTAACCTCAAAGAAATCTTTATTTCGCAAATCAGGCTATACGACCACGATTAATGTTTCCTCAATCTTGACTTCTGGTGAATATTTTTTGAAAAAGTAGGTTCAAATACGCCATTGATTCTGAAAAGTCATTTCCAACATTACGACGTTTTATTTGCATTTCAGCACATAAATTACGAAGTAGACACACCATTTGTATAAATTATTAGACATTATTCGGCGGTAATACCATTTAAAGAACTTACCAAGCAAAAATGTCACAGGTGCTATTGTCCGACCCTTGCTTGGCCAAAGTGTCCATTGAGAGGCACTGGCTATTCTGTGGGCATCATGTAGTGTTATTCTGGTTGCCATAGTGATACCACCCGATACAGCCCCACCCCATGCCAGCCATGTTGTCTCACGTTGACGCTAGCGTGGCGTTCGTTAGGGCGCCTCTACATGTCCAGGCCACTTCAGAATGTTGAGAATGATTCGTGGCTTTGAATACTGTGGATAAAGAAAATCCAACAGCACTAATTAAAGCCCAAAGCCACCTGATAAATGATAACCTTCTGCTGAAGTGTCACAAATATACCACGACACCCCACCCACTAGATCCACGTGCTGTGTTAGAGTGCATGGTTTTATTTAAACATCCGTCTGTCATGATTCGTGTTTAAGTTTTTTCTCACGACCTTTCACGACAAGTTTATTTTAATATCTCAAACATTTTTGAGAGTATAAGCAGCTAACAGATTGAGTAATTATCCTTTAAGGGTATTTCTTGGCTAACACCACCAGACTCAACGAGTTTCACTGAATGAAGTATGTGTGTCGAAACCTCGATTTCTGACAAACCAAAATGCAAGGCAAGATGAGCACTCGATTGAGTAACCATCAAAGTCTCTTTTTGGCATCAGTTTACATCTATTTGTTTACCAAGCGCTTACCATTGCAACGGACACTTGATAACATATCTGACATAGCCTGCGTTACTCTGAAAACATCTGCAACCTCATGGTTCATCAGTTAAAGCGCAATATCATAAACACCATTGTATCTAGAGATATCGAGATGCAGGCGTAATGTGTTTGCTCTCAGAAACGTCAATTCACAGTGATCTGGCAAAGCTTTGCTACTTACATGTACATACTATGTAGTTACATACAAGATGTCGAGCAAGGAGGAGGACGAATCGAACGATGAGAAGTCTCCTTCTGCATTTTCATGTAGGTATAACTTAGAGAGAGTGTTATGGTAAACGCAATATGTCGTCTTTATTTAACACAAGACCCAAGAAGACCCGGGCTGGAACTGATCTTCAACAACCCATGCTTGTCGTAAGAGGCGACAAACGGGATCGGGTCAAGCTCACTAACATGACATTGTATCCATTGATTTCGTAGATCGATGCTCATGCTGTTGATCATGGGTTGTCTGGTCCAGACACGATTATTTACAGACTGCTGCCATATAGCTGGAATATTGCTGAGTGTGGCGTTAAAGTGAACTCACTCACATATTATTTCACGTGAAGTGATACTGTTCGATGAAGCTTCTATGATACCCCACTCAGATACATTATTTTGACTCCGAGACGACCAGTCCCTATACCCATCAATGCCGCGACCTTCCGCTCTCCGGGGGCAATCGACCTTTTTGGATCTCTTCAATCAGCGCGATTGGCGATTATTCATCCACTCGAGGAAACGCTATCCTACTGTGCACGCTATCCACTGTGTATCCACGGCGTCTCCCAGTGTTCTGATTAGGTCCAGCCAACATCGCAACAATTTGATTCGATTGTCTGATCTGGACTTCGCAGTATCTGGCTCCGGATCATTCGATCCCAAAGTTCGCGATAGGTTTTGTGCGAGTGTTTTGTTCATTGTTTACCGACGCACTCAGCAATATTTCAGTAATGTCAGCTAGTCTGGACCAGACAATCCAGTGGCCAATAGCATGAGCATCAATCTAAGCAACTGGATTGACATGTGTCAACCAAATCAGCGAGTGTGACAATTTATCCCTTTAGTCGCCGATACCGGCATGTGTCGCTGAAGACCAATTCAAACCCAGATCTTTACAAGTCTGTTGACCTTGGACCCCCAATGTTGATGGTCAACATTTTGGGCACGTTAGTTCCTGTTAATCACAAGCTGTTAAACATTGAAAGCAATGCACACAGGCTTCTGCTAACAGCCAATCAAACAATAGTTTCTAATACTTATTGCGGGATCGATAATCAATGTTCATACACAAATAAGGAATGATATCGAGTAACTTTCTGATGAGCAAAATCGGGAGGACAATGCCCGCCTACTTTCCTCGAAGGTACCAAATTCAGGATGTTTTGGCATTACGTTTACAAACAGAACATTTTAAGAATATTTGTCTACTTATCTTTGTTCCAGGACTTAGTATAAGCATTATGTTTCATGAAGTTTATGTCTTTTGAAAAGAATATAGCACAAGCACAAATTTATGGATAACAGCTTAGAACACTACATACTGTACTTTTCACTGTGATCGTTATCCACCTGAACAAGGGGCAAGAACTAGCCCAGAAACGTTGTGAGAAACAAATAAAGAATTTGCTATCCGCGACACTAGTTTCTAAATGGCTTTGCAGAATTTCAAACTAATACAATGTTAAAATCTAATTTGGACCAAATCAGTGGTTAACACACCTTTTTGATAACATACTTAAAACAATGGGCTATGCTTGTGGCATTTCTTGGCATATTGGTTAGTGACAAATGAGGACATGATCATCGCAGAACAAAATGCTTCAAAAGGTGTAAGACATCCCCCGTGAACCAGCAAAACAGAACAAAGACAAGTTTAAAATATTCAGACATTGAGAGAGAAACAGTTGTACAGAACGTAACACAGCGATCGGACTGACAGCGGTTCTGAAGTTGAAGCGTTGGCAGAGGCAGACAGACATAAACACCAGCGAATGAATGTCTGTGTGTGTCCCCAACAACACGGCAACTAGCCTTTATATATACTTTCAGTCATTTCCCGAAAGTTCCATCACCTACGGCCATCGCCAACACTGTAGAATGCCCTCGAAACAATGTCTCCCGGAAGTCAAATAATAGACAGCCAAGGGCAGATAATTTCCGGAAAACATGAATCCTAAAAATGCGGATCATCTATTATACGAAATGTGACCCATTACAATTATTATTCAAAACACTAAACATTGTGACCCAATAATAATTATTACTGAATTAATAACAAAACATGCAGAAAATACACACTCGTAACACTCTCACCCTTGAGGAAAAGAAAGTTTCGCAGAAACTTTCTGTTACAATCATAGCAAAAATAACATAATATTATGACCAACATCACTTACATCTAAAAGCGGACACTCTCCCTTTTTCAAACATACTTTTGGCATATATACAACATATGTGGATACGGGGTAGCCTTGTGATTAAAGTGTTACCTCGTCATGGTGTACGAACGGGTTCGTTTCCTCAGTGGAGTGAACACCTGAATGGACTGGTGATACTATGACAATGTTGCTAAAAGCGCTGTAAAACAGTACTGGTTTTTATCTATTACAAGACATAAAACAGTAAAACAGAACCACTTGGTGACATTACAACACAAGCTGTTTCCAAATGTTTGTACCCCCTTTCCTCCCTATGTTATTCAGGCGTTTGTATTTCTCTGTAGTGTCATGCTTGCTCTCACAACGATGGCTCCTGGCGTACGCTGGGTTGCTCGGGGGCATCATGATGAACGCTGCTCGTGTCAATCTCAGCGTCGCCATCGTGTGCATGGTCAACGACACCGACAGCAACGTAACGACGTCGATATCGGAGGTAAGTCACCAATATGGTTCGGTGTTAATATTATTGTCACAGGTTTCATTACTCAGGATTGGCAGAGTGGCACAGGCTGAAATAGGTCCGTCATAACATATCATTACCTTAGGATTTCTTACTCGACGATCTGGTAATAAACTGAAATACAAGAGAAAGTACACACCTGTTAATTAGGGAATAACCATTTGAATCAACCACTTATGGGATTATAAGTGACAATAATCAATGCACTTTTCAAAATGATCTACCTTAACTCGAATTAGAACACTTCTATTACCAGCCGTGCACTTTCTTTTATACTTCAGTGTACTTCACAGTTTATTGTTCATTTCCAATGCATATCTTTAAAATGTTCATGCAGAAAAGGTACTAAATAGCAATTCAAGATGCCCTGTGCACCTCGCATCAGAGGGTTTTGTTGGCAGTTGTAACACTCGTGATGTGTGCGTATTCAACGTCTTGCCAGGAGGAATCGGCTCTTTTTGAGTGTCATGCCTTGCCTTGTACTGCATTTGTCACACACACGAGAATTATTAATCTTAACAGATAAACAGGTAACCCGGATACCCGGGACGGGTGGGTAACATGTTGGACCGTTATGACCCGTTATGATCATGTGACCAATATAGTAAACAATATAATATGTTACTTTTTCATGATTAAAAGGTTGTATTGCCTTTGAAGATTTAAACATAATTACAGTCACCCATTTTGAATATAACACGTGATGAAGATATTGGAAAGCTCAAACTTTTAGCCTCCGTGCTGAAGAATATACTGGGATTTCTTACAAATTTGATGTCAGGAATTAACACAACGGGTATCCGGGTAGGGTAATGGATGGTGGGACACCGTGGTGAAAAAAGCCCAACTGTCCCAGCCCCGGTAGACAAGTTGCTCCATGACCTATCTATCAACATATTTCAACGGTAGGGTCTGCAGTGTAAGCCTAATAAATACCTCATTGTACTTCACACCTATATTTCCAGCATGCCGAGTTCTACTGGACCAAGGGAGAGCAGTCAGGAATTCTCAGCGCGTATTTCTATGGATACATCATAACACAAATTCCCGCGGGAATACTGGCCAGTAGATTTGGCGGAAAGAGAGTCATGTTTGTTGGGCTGCTCATTGGCTCGATCGTCTCACTGCTTCTACCAATCGGCGCCCGTACTTCCATCTATCTGGTGTATGTGTTTCGTGTGATCCTTGGAATCTCCCAGGTAGGGATGGTGTTCAAGCCTAAAACTATTATTTACATACGTTTCTCTGTGAAGTTTTTTGTTTTGTTTTTGTTTTTATTTATTTATTTATTTCTAGTTGCACATTGTCTCAGTTATTACTAAAAATACAAATTCACTGTCCAAACGGTTCTAGTGTCATATCAAACAAAATTATTACAGTGAACACTTAATACAGACAGAACCAACAAGAAAAGGGGATTTAAATTCCCACAGTTTTAGTCTACCCGAAGCCACTCCTGAAGGCAGAACACGTGTCCAATGTAAGACAGCCAGTTTATTAAATGGGTTTATTTCTTCCTGATTGCGCTACTGGCTGTGTTGTCATCCACAAGGCAGGTTGGCTTCACTTGAATTCTGGTTGACATACGAACACTTGTTTGACACAAGTTGCTTAGATCAATGCTTATGATGTCGATCACTGGATTGTCGTGTCCAGACTTGATTATTTACAGACCACCGCAGCCGCCCTCCTCCCGGCAGCGTCATACCAAACCACGTAAAATATGGTACTTGTTGGTCCCTGCCAGGCGCTCGGCATTAATGGGTACAAAGACCAGAGCCCGTTTCACAAACCTTTAGTAAGCCTAAGATCTCGTAAGTTTTCTCGTAGCCATTGAACCTCCCACACTGTAATACAGGAGCTACGAATGCTAAAGAATAGTTACGAATTATTAGGTTTACGAGAGCATTGTGAAACGGAGCCCTGGTCCGCTCAGAGTCAGTATAATGCGTCTGAGTGGGGTATTCATGCTTAGCTGCGAGCTGGTATCTCAGTGAGCCAGCAGTATAAATCTGGGCAAATACAAGCGGCCATACATACACCTGCATGCACGTCGTCATACTAGCGAACTACTTTAAGTACGACGTTACACCCCATTTCATCTCGCAGTACCTACAGGCCACCGCCATATAGCTGGAGTATTACTTGTCCTTCGTTCCGGGAAGAGGGATTATGATACCATACTGAAGATCTGGGCTAGAACTGGTTTTCAGAAAGGCGTGCTTCACGGAAGAGACACGGAAGAGGCAGGATAGGGTGGCTGGCATGTATCGCTGTTGCGGTGATCGATGCTTATGACGTCAGTCACTGGACATTTCAACAGAGAATGCTGTACTCACCAAACAGAATCACGAAGCTCCACACTGACGTGTGAGCGATCGAGCATTCCAAACGCGGCGACTCAAGTTCAAACTGGGTCATTAGCAGGTCGTCTAGCCCGCGAACACCTCATTCACGCACCCGATTCCAAGCAACGTTCACATCTGGGGTCCAACTTTCATTTCGAGTGAATGAAGTCGCCATTTTGTATCTTTTAACACAGGGGCGTAACTCCGAATGGAATTTACCAATACATCTCTTTACGTCAACACACAGCTTACTGGCAATCAAGCATCACACTAGACCATCACACTAACTTCATCGCGGACAACTTGGGGCCCTTCGCTCACAATGGCAAGCGCCAATTCGCGGCACTCATACATGCTAATGAGTCAATTGTCAGGTCGGCACTCAACGTATCCTTGATTGCCAGTAGTTCTGTTTTAATTATGAAGTTTATGTTTCACATTCAAAGTTATATTGGTTGACCCTCATCAGTTGATGACAAATACAACTTCGATCCTTAAATGTTAAACTTAACTTTCCCCAGGGAGTCTACTTCCCGAGTCTCCAATCCATGTGGGGCAGATGGGCGCCGCCATTAGAGAGGTCAAAACTCACTGCTGTCTGTTATTCAGGTAAATCAGATTTAGAAGTTCATTTTCATAGATTTTATGCGCATATTTATGGAATCATAGAAGTCAATACAAGGTGTCGAACATTTATATTAATAAAATGTCTTGACTTATCATGGTGTTGAACAAGTGCAACAGCAATTAGTAAAATGCCTTCAGTTAATCATGGTGTTCTCGCGAGTATTCTGGTGATTGTCCATGTTGAATGCATTTTGCCCGCGTCAGTGGCGTTTGGTTCAAGAGTGGGTGGTTCGTGATTCGATCACCGTCAAAAAGACGTAAAAATAAACCCAGCGTACCGTTTAAATTCCTGGTCTGGCCTGGTCAGTTTTGGGGATAAGACAAGACATGTCTGTCTTGGCGTCCGTGTACTTTGACCCATAAAAAATCATATGAAGTGTTTCTAAAAATAATTGTTCCATCATTTACAAATATAAAAAACATATCAATCTTGATACCTTGATGGTTACCATATTGACTGGAATGTTTGCAACGAAGAGGAGTAAAAGCGTGTTTCCATGTTATAAATATTTTCAATTCCAGGACCCCAGTTTGGCAGTATAGCAACGTTCGCTATATCGGGGTTCATGTGTATATATGGCTTCGACAATGGCTGGGGATCCATCTTCTATGTTACAGGCAAGACATAAAACATATTCCGATTTTTTAAATGAACAGATCATTTTTAGTCCAACCGATTATTACTTCCATTGTTTATTCATCATAAACGAGTCTCCACTGTACTCATCTCGCAGTCGCAAATCGTTATAATCAGGTATTCTCTACATGGATGCTTTTAGTAACCGATTATTTTTTATATTCGTCTTTGTTAACAAGAAAATGCATCATCATCATCATCATCATCATCACATTTATAACGCGCTGGTATATTGAAAACGCTACCCTGAACAGATGACTGTGTTTTTTATTGGGATTTGAATGTGGCAGAGCCACTACAATGTGCATAAAATATTCCTAGTACTGTAGATTGTGACATAACTAAAACATTGCTGAGCCATCCTTGACGCTAAATCATCCGCTCGCAACGAAAACATTGTTTCTAAAATTGAGGGAGGGAAATAAAAGATTTCTTCAAATAAAGCCAACTAATCAGTATCCTTTTGGCCATACCATCAGTTAATGACGTTGATATCAAATCTATCATATCAGTATGTGGCCTCATACTCCAAAGAACAAACTGATATCAGCTATTTTGGAACCCAACTGGTTATCTCCTGTCTACAGGTGGCATATCGCTGCTATGGTGCGCACTATGGTATTTTACGGTCGCCAGCTCGCCGGATGAACACACTCGTATCTCGGAGAGAGAGAGGAACTACATCACATCCAGTATAGGGGAAAAGAAACAGGTGTCGTCCTTGTATCTGTTTATAGCAATGCGTTATATAGTTGCTTAATGCTCAACCCAGTAAGCATTATGAAGCGAAAGCGTCATTTCCAATATCATAGGTTTAGTGAAAAATGCCGTTCTTGGTGTTCTACGACAACCAACTCGTCAGTCAGTCTCTCTCTCTCGCTTAAATTCCGTATTCTGCTTATCCCGGAATAACACGAGTGGGTCCATTCGTGGCTACTCGTCCCTTTCCGTACCCTCAAAGAAGAAATTAGGTATTCTGGAAACACATTGGCTAGTTAAGAATTCTGAGGCCTACGAAAGTTTCGAGAATAAGGTTACGAAAAAGGACGAGTAGTTACGAATGCAGTGGGTCACGAAAAGGGACGAGTAGTTACGAATGGAGTGGGTCACGGAAAGGGACGAGTAGTTACGAATGGAGTGGGTCACGAAAAGGGATGAGTAGTTACGGAGTGGGTCACGAAAAGGAGGGGCGATTCTATTTTTGTAACTCATTTCTGCGACTTGCGACCATGTTATGGTTGGCAGTCATGGCAGTGTGCAGTGCCTGTCCTACTTGGCCAGTATAGATGTGTTCTACTTGGCCAGAATGAATGTGTTCTACTTGTCCAGAATGAATGTGTTCTACTTGTCCAGAATGAATGACCAGTGAAATCTTGAATCAAAATCTGCAGTAACAACGCATGCTCAGTCATAAACAGAGAGAAATCCAGAGACCCTACTCAGTGACCAATTCAAAACAAATACAGCTGATACAACAAAAGTTTGGGTTTTGTATTGTGAAATTATTCGAGAACAAAAAAGCATTGATACAATCGGAGAAATGAAGTGGGACATATTGATTCCTGAAGAAGAACGAACGAGCACCGAAAGAGCGAATCGGTCCTTATTTCCTTAATGAACAGATTCGAGTCATACGTAAATTAGGTTATTCACGAACTATCACTGTGTTATTCAGACGCTGTCCACTCCATGGGCTGCCTTGCTGACATCACAGGCGATGTGGGCATGTCTAATCGCACAAGTGTGTTACAACTGGGTAATATACACACTGATGACAGACATACCGACATTCCTTAACGAAGCGCTGAATTTCAACATTGCCGAGGTGCGTATCTGATTACACTCGACCAATGCTTTATCGAAATAAATTGTGGACTTGAATCCCAGATCGGGATAGAATTTAGTGTTTTTTGTAAGATGTCTGTGTAAGTTAGTATTTTAAAGATGTGAGATGTAAGTAAGGATGTCTGTGTTGCGCCCACCATGGATACTTTGAATGACATTCGTTTGATTTTCTTCTCAAGAACGGCTTGCTGTCGTCTATTCCCTATCTGAGCCAAGCCGTATCCGGAATGTTGGCTGGTCAGATGGCTGACTTCGTCCGGTCAAGGAAATACCTCAGCACTACGGTCACCCGGAAGGTGTTCCAGGGAATCGGTCTGTATAGATAATCCTATATTGGATTCGGAAAAAGCCTTTATGTAAATTGTAGTACATGTTTGTGTTATGCTTAAAGTGTTGTACCGCTTCACGGATTGTCGTGAAAGCCGGTAGATCTGTGTCGTTGATTCATTTCATGTTCTGTTAATATTTATTTTTAACAATATAGTGAGTGAGAGAGTTTAGTTTTACGTCGCAGTCAGCAATATTCCAGTTATATGGTGGCGGTCTGTATATACATGTAGTCGAGTTTGGACAAGACAATCCAGTGAGCAACAGCATATGCATCGATCTGAGCAATTTGGGAATCGATGACGTGTCAACCGAGTCAGCGAGCCTGACCACCCGATCCCGTTAGCCGCTCTTACAAGCAGAGTCGCCTTTTGTGGCAAGCATGGGTTGCTGAAGGTCTATTCTACATGGGACCGTCACGGGTAATTAACACTATAGGTTCCGATTAACTTGTATAGTTTAGATTGATCAGATTGATATATTTCATGTATCTGTTTACACTCATTTTACATGACCATCTTATTTTCGATTTCAGCGTTCATCGGATCAGGAGCTTGTCTGATCGGGACAGGGTTTGTGAACGTGGAGGACCGTTATGTTGCCATAGTTTTGTTAACAATAGGAATGTGGTTTGCCGGCTTCGCGTATGGTGGTTTCGTTGTCAACACTGTGGACTTCGCTCCAAGGTAAGCCTTTCTTATCTTGTTAATTAAAGAATGGAAAGCACTTGATGTGCTGTACTGCTTTGTTTTAAAATGCGCGTGGAAAGGCAATTAGGAATAAATAGATATTAACATAGTTCTGATTGGAGGTTATTGTCAATCTTTTTACTAGTCGTGTTTGTGGGATGTGGCGTTACAAAATCAGGGATGGCAATTTTCAGTGGATCCGAGTACTTCCGTCGAAATTTATTTCAAAATGATCAATCTTATGAATCATTAGAACTCCTATTCGATGTCACAATATAAAGTTTTTTCAGCTGAAAACCGATTTTCCTGTTTGCCATCCTTGCAAAATACTGATATACAGTGTTCGGATATATCGTGTATTGATATACACTGCGTGGATATATCGTGTGTTAATATGCAGTGTGCTGAGAAACCTTGTATTGACATGTAGTGTGAGGACATATCGTGTATCAGTATACAGTATGCGAATATATCGTGTACTGATAACCAATTACTAATTGCAAAAAATATTATATTTGTGTTTGATTGTATCGTACTGATTGTATCGTACTGAAGTCTTTTGTGTCAAGATTCTTGTCATACACACAATGAGAATGACGTTATATATATATATATATCACACAGTGTGAAACCGATTAGAAATGAAGAAATTATACCTGAATTTTAATTCAAGACTGCAGTTGGGTTAAAGGTTCATCTGTTTCGGTTTGTCAAACATAGTTTGAAGGAAGCCTGGTGTTTGGGGATAATTCTTCGCCCAGAAAGAACGTAAAAGGTCTTTTGATTGTGACAAACATTGTGTATATTCCTGTGTGCGTCAGTTAAGTTTATGTTTTTGCACATTAGTATCCGTATATAAGTGTGGGTGTTTTGCTACAGATACGCTGGTATCCTCTTCGGCATAACTAACGCTGCTGCCACGATCCCTGGAATGGTGGCACCTGTCATAGCAGGGGCCATGACGCCAAACGTAAGTGGAGGATTCCTCAACTTTTAATGTATTGTCAACGTTCCTCTCAGCTACGGCGGCAGTTTGTAAGGAAGGCAACGATCCCGATCCCTGATCTATTCTGTCGTCTCGTGCGGCAAAGGATCAGTTTCAGTCCTGAACTAGCTAACTTGGTTAACACATGTCATCGTATACCAACTGCCTGGATAGATGCTCATGCTGTTGATCACTGGATTGTCAGGTCCACACTCGGTTATTTACATATCGTCGCCATATAGCCGGAACATTGTCGAGTCCGGCGTACAACTAAACTCACTCACCCATTCGTTTGATGGGCGGCTTCGTGAATCTGCTTGTCGGTGGTTCTAATCATGCATTTGTCTTTCGTGGAATTTTCATTCTCCAAGTCAGCTAGTTCTGACAAAACTCGTACGAATTGCCCATGTCTATTCAGTCAAACTCACTCTCCACAGAAATCCCAGGAAGAATGGAGGAACGTCTTCTACGTGTGTGCAGGATTCTGCGTCCTGGGAACTTTGGTGTTCAGCACGATGGCCCGTGGAGAGCTGCAGCCGTGGGCTGTGGACAAGGCGGAGGTGGAGGTGGAGGAGGGCGAAGATGGCTGTAACAAGGAGCCAGTTACAGATACGTCAACTCGTCTGTAGCCTGACGGAATACAATATATATTCAGTCAATCGGTCGGGCGAATACATAATAGACCGTCATATTAGTGCATTCGGATCTTACGTACTAATCATTTTGACTTACCAGCATCGCCCACTGTGACGTCAGTGGTATGGAAGATACGGTTAGTGAGTGGGTTTGATTTTACGCCGCTTTCACCAATACTGCAGCAGGGGGAGGGGGAGTTTGGGTACCACGCTTTTTGCTTCTCGGTACAGATATGTCGACAAAGGTCGTGGGTAACATTATACTCGAATACTGGAAGTGGACAGGTTGGACTGAATGATGTGGGCCGCATTCTACGATACTTCGAACGAAGATGAAACGTTAGCCGAGGAACAACTCGTTGTTTTTCTCTAAGCTGGAAATCGTTTCATTCAAAGCATAAGGTCCATATACGCACTAATATGACTTTCTACATTTATATCTAAGCCCTCACAGACTGTGATAATCTAACTCTAAACATCACTATGGCAACTTCTGCACGATGTATCAACTATGTATCAGTCCGCCTAGGGGACGTATCACCCGTGTATGTATGAGATAACATTCCTGAGCCGGACGTGATTAATGTAGTGCCAGGTTATGATGCTGAAAGACATAAAGTAGAATAATATTTGACAGAAAGCAACTTTCAAGTAATAACTGTAATGTGTCAAGTAACGACACTCGTAAGTAACCAGAACGTCTTTCAGCTGAGTTCTGCCGAAAAAGTATATTCGGCATCCGTTCAATACGGAAATCGGAGGGTAGCACGGAACTCGCAAAATGTGCCTTATTGCACGTGTGTATTGCCGCCGTAAGATCAAATTGTTGAAATAAATACGTATCATCACCATGTAAAGGTCAGTGCCTCTTGGTAAGGATCAATTAACACATAAAAATATGTTCACCTAGACATTTTTACTGATGGCACAATCACATATATACTACAGCTGTCCTGGCGATTTATATACTTATATATTAGCAAATAAAATATATACATATATTTTTACATATAAATCGACTTTGTGTGTGTGTTTTCATTTTCTTTTGTTTTTAGTTTATGTTTTTCTTGTTTGTTGTTTTTGTTTTGTTTTGTTGGGGCTTGTTTGTTTTGTTAATATACCTAGAGATTTAATTTCGGGGAAAGCATTTCATCATAAATGAACAGACGGTTTACAGACACTAAGACCCATAAGTAGATACGGGAGAGACTTGTCGTAAGAGGAGTCTAACCGGATTGGGTGGTCAGACTCGCTGACTTGGTTAACACTTGTCATCGTATCCCAGTTGCGTAGATTGATGCTGTTTCTGTTAATCACTGGAGTATCTAGTTCGGACTCGATTATTTTCAGACCGTCGTCACAAAGCTGAAATAAGGCTGAGTGCGGCGTAAAACAATTCATAAACACAAAACGTATGCTAAAGGGTTCCTTATATATTGCCATAATTATCTTAAGTCTCCCCACCAAACAGTGAGTCAGCGTTCTAATCCTCTAAAAAGTACAAGTTTCCTTCTTTATATAAAATCACAATAATCAAGCACTCTCCTACGGCTCACTCCTGGCAGGCTGACGAGCGCAGTCTTGTTAACGACGTCATATTAATAGTGTTTGTCGTCACAATTCGAATGACGTCACAGATACCCACACGCAGAGCACGATGGGATGCGGTTGCTAGGTGAGAGGGCCTATTGTTCTGTTCATGGTGATCAGTGCAGGCTTGGAAAGAAGTTGAACGTGAAATACGACAAGATCAACTAGTTATCTGTTTTGACTGTGTCACCGACAACTGCAAAGTAAGTACTTCATATCAGGTCATTATCTAATTGATATATTTTAATATTCACACAAGGAAACAAATGCCATCATGCCATAACTGAGTAACATTCCGTATTGCAAGGTCAACTTTAACGTGATTACACGATGCCAAGTGGTCAAATGCAACATATGTCATATTTGGGATTTCACTTTCTTAGTAAGGTACAAATTCTAGTACCTTTTTGGTTGAGACCCTTCCGGGGTCAACTTGAACGTTTTAGAAATAGTTCAGACATATCAAAAATGGTCTTTATACAGTGGGTCAGTGTTGGGAATCGAACCACGACCTACCACGTGGTGAGTGAAAGCATTAACTATTATGCCACCTACTATTCAAGTGAGTGAGTGAGTTAAGTTTTACGCTGCACTCAGCAATATTCCAGATATATGGCGGTGGTCTGTAAATAATCGAGTCTGAACCAGACAATCCAGTGATCAACAACATGAGCATCGATCTGCGATTGTGAACCGATGACATGTGTCAGCCAAGTAAACGAGCCTGACCACTCGATCCCGTAAGTCGCCTCTTACGACAAGCATAGTCACCTTTTATGGCAAGCATGGGTTGCTGAAGGCCTATTCTACCCCGGGACTACTATTCAAGGCCAGTATGAATTCATGATCAGCATATACATGGGGCATAAGGCAAGCTACATTGCACATAATGTGGACATTTGACTCACATGTAATCTATCGTAAATATGAATGAGAAGATATATTAATTTTTCTTTTGATATAATATAGACCATGTATTCGTTTCAAGGATGCCACGGATATTCTATATACCACCTGACGATTTTGAGCCATTGCCGGAATGGATGGATGACTCCAGAGTTTGGAAGTCGAGAAAGGTTGGTGGTGGTAGCGGCGAGTCTGAGAGACTGATGAAAAAAGGGAGAGAGAAGACAAGAGGAAGTAGACATAGAAAGGAAATGGGGAGAATGAAGAGTTATCAGGAAAGCATTAAGAGGAAGGAGAAGATGGTGAAAGAGGATAGAAAGAGGAGTGAAATGACGGATGGCCCCAAGAACACACGCATCGACGCACGTGAAGCAGGAAAAAATGGACCGAAAGTAGCGAAGAAAGATATCAGAGATGCAAGAAAGAGATGGCAGCTGGGAGATGGATTCCAACTGGCTCTGCGAAAAGGCAACCCAGGAAAGTCGAAACTTGAGAGAAAGAATCTAAGCAGGAGACACAGAGATTCGAGGAAGGAGAGAGTTATTATTGAGGTGGAGAGAGTTGAAGGAAGAGAAAAGGTGAAGGAATGGGTTGATAAATTCAAAACAGCGAGCACCTGTGTCCAGGGGGTCAGCTCGGAGTCCAGTTTGGAGGATCTCCGTAAAAACACGGACGGAAACATTGATCTGTTTGAAATCGTGTCTCCATGGCCGATCTCACGATACTGCATGGAAGATCCTAACTTCCAGTTTACGGGTAAGTCCAATACTGCGAAAGTACAAATAGATAGGTTTTGTTTCCTGTGTAAAGACGAAATATTGTCAAAATAATTTCAAGTTGAATTTTAAGGTTTACTCATCATCCCATTTCAGTTCAAACTCATTGTTACACCAGCAACCCTTCAGGTGTCCATGACCTGCAACCTGTGAACATTTTGTACAGCCTGTTTAGCCGTCCAGCATCTGCAGCTGAAACCGGGGATATGTGCCAACACTCACATGAACGAAACGCCCTTGGAGTGAAGTGTCAGAAAAATGGATCTCTTCGGAAACGATTAACTTTGGTAGGTGATTTTTTTCATGCATAAATGATACCGTTTCATTTACCTCCTTGTGTATTGTAACGGTTACAAAATTTTTTTACGGAGAGTCGTAATTGCAAGTTGTAAGCAAGTCAGCAAGGTGGCAAGTCAGCTGAGTTGTAATTACAAGAGCATAATCTTACAGTGCAACAGTGGTAAATTCGATAAAAAGTGTCATGTCAGGCTCAATTGTACAAAGAAATCTCCTTTAGCTAAAACTGCTTTAGAACGTTTCGAACATTTCACGTATACATGCTGTCTGACACAAGAGGGCTGCCTGTACAATGTCTTGGTTTGTACTTTTAATGTTACCTTCTTGTATTTCAGGTGCTCTGTCGACTGGCTAGGTTCTTCAGGCTTTAATCAAGACAAAACCATATGAATGCAGCTTCTCGTCATTAGATTTAAATGGAAATAAACAAAAAAAAAAGAAAAAAAGAAAAAAGAAAAAAAAGAAATCACTGTAATACAGAATAATGCTTCTATGTCGATTTACTATTCTGTGGGAATGATTTTTCATATTAATATATTGACTTTATCAAGACTGAATTAAAACATCTTCCCTACACCGTACACTCGTTGGATGACATTTTTTCAAACAATGACATGTCTTTTGATTTCACAGCAGGTGTAACATTCTGCTATTTTGTAACTGTTGCCCATCACCTATGTTTGTCGTAATGGAAGACCGGAGAGATCGTATCGTCAGAGTCGCGCTCTCCCATTTGGGTAGTTTGAAGCACCTGATGTCAATCACTAGATTGTCTAATCTATAACTGATACACCAACGTTACCTAAATTGGTCAACGAACAAATGCACGCATTAATAAGTCAGTGTTACTTTAGTGCCCGTTGTTTTGTGCATTGTTTGTAATATCACGTGATATGGGAGGAAAATCCTAAAAGCTGTGTTCACACCTCAAAACAACATTCAAGGGTTTGATGCTGGAACCGGGATTCGAACGCTTTCACACAAGTTCATTGATTTCAGCTCAGCACAGCTACGTTCAGTGACTCCCAGGCCCGTGTAAACTGAGTGACCGTAACACGCTAGTGAAGACTTGGGGAAGAATCACAATCTATTTTGATAATTCTATGAAATACGAACAGATTGCAAATAATAACTATATGGAAAATATTTTAAAAAGTCCACGTATGAAATAATTATACAACCTTCGGTATATTATTACTGTTAAGTTACCTGGTACATGTTCTGAGACGGCCAATACCCTCCACTCCAACATGACAAGTAAAAAGTGATGAAAGTATGTACAAGTATAAGTAGATTGTTTTGGATCAACCAAAATATTGTGTGTCCATTCTGGATAGAAAGTTTCCCTATACTGTATGAACGATAGCATTAACAACACGCCAGTGCCATATTGCCCGTACATCGAATGAATGTCCGGCAAATTTGTCACGTCAAGCTGCCTTGGTGGCGGAGATGGGATGCATGGATGATCCGAATTAAGTGATTCGAGAAATTCATGCCTGATATACACTGCAGGAAATATTACATTTGGAGTCTATTTACGCTTTGTTTCTAGTTTCTGTTCACCTGCAGTGACTGCGTACCCGGTAGGACGAGATGAAGTTGGGTCCCCTCAACAACCTGTCCTTGTATTTGGAGTACATGTCAGTCACTGGTTCGAACACGGTGAATGCAATTTGTCGCCTTTACGTAACCTACAGAAAATCGACCTACAGGTTGTTTCGCAATGACACCAGCTGGTAACAAACTCCGAGACACGAACTGGAACACAAGCGCTGTCAGATTCGGACTAACAACTTCCAGACCGCTCGTGTCATTCCGGCACAAGGCCCCAGGTAACATGAAAGGGCGAGCAGGTCAGGGTTCGAGTGATGAGTATGTTTCAAGGCTTTAGTAATACGTCAAACAAACAACTATTCCACAGTTTTTGTATAAAAAAGCATGATTTCCAGACCGCTCGAGTCATTCCGGCACAAACTCCAAATAACTTAAAGGGACGATCAATATGCGAGTGTTGAGTATGTTTCATGGCTATAAGTCGAACAGAAAACTATTTGACAGATTTAGTATAAAAGGCATGATTTATTTAGGCACGGGGTTTAGATGAAGGAGTAACGACGGATACTTTAAAGAGACGTCTAAGAAAGAAAACTTGACACGCTGCCGCTACGACCACGACGACACACTGAGCCACCGACCAGTAGCCCACGTAGCGGTTGTTACCCATGATGAGATACCAGTCTCGGATGACGTTGAGCCGGCTCGTCATCTGGTGCTTCTTTACTTCATTCAGGGAGAGCTCCACGTCCGACAGGGACGCCTGGATACATAAGACAAAAGAAGACCATGTACTACGTATATAAGCATGTCGTAAAGGGGACAGTGGATTAGTCCCGTGGTTGTTTATTTATTTGTTCTTTAACGCTGTTATCATGAATATTCCAACTATTATTCGAGGTTACTGTTTCACACAAATATACATTATTTCTCGAATGGCATGAAAAATTATAAGTGGCAATAACAGATACAATTAGTTGTGAGAAAGCATCTATTTATACTGCCATGATTCCGTCGCGTTGTATAAAATCATGATCGGCGGAAGAGAGCAAGCTGGACACATCGGTGAATAGCTAATTTAGTATCATGATTAATTTTGCTTCATTAATTTAAGGAACGGCGGAGTAATTTTATAAATCCCCCAATGATATGGCGATAATTGGCCGCTAGTCAGTATAGCATTATGACAGAAATAAAACAGATCTGTTAAAATCTGTATCATAGACATTAATGTTACGTTGCCTGAGAGGGTTTGACGGAAGCCCCATCACCTCTACAGTAC
Source organism: Haliotis asinina (assembly GCF_037392515.1). NCBI lineage: Eukaryota > Metazoa > Mollusca > Gastropoda > Lepetellida > Haliotidae > Haliotis > Haliotis asinina. The sequence goes on along the minus strand of NC_090295.1, from coordinate 9,748,499 downwards.
GTTTCGCTCGTCACGCCGAACACCCGGGTTCGATTCCCCACATCGGCACAATGTGTAAAGCCCATTTTCTGGCGTCCCCGTCGTGATATTGCTGGAATATTGCTAAAAGCGGCGTAAAACTAAACTCACTCACTCACTCTACGATACGTACCGAGAAATTCGAGGCAATTCCTTGTATTTCCGTAACCTCCATGACATATTTAGACCACTGTTCCATAACGAACGTCACAAGATAGAAAAATACTAATTTAGAGCTGAATCGACTTTGTGTGTTGTCAAAACATACTTGGTAGATTCCTGAAAGACAAAGACAAAGACATAGATAGAGATCAACAAAATCAGAAGTCACATGCAGCTAAGAGAATCACGGAACTTGTGGACCTGGGCCCCGTTTCACAAAACTCTCGTAAGCCTAAGATCTCGTACGTTTTCTCGTAGCCATTGTGCCTCCTATACTGAAACACAGGAGCGACGGATGCTACGAGAAAAGTTACGAGATCTTAGGCTTACGAGAGTTTTGTGAAACGGGGCCCTGGGCGGGGATTGGAAATGTATCAAAGCGTCCGTAAAAGCCTCAGCCCAAGAGTGAATTGTTGTGTCACATAATAAAATTATGCATGCCGAGTTGCCACTCTCTGACAAGGGATTTGACAAAATTGCATGCATTTATTATGAACATGTGCTAAGGATGGAAAAAAATATCGTATCTGAACAGATCGGTATCTTCATCTTAACATTCTACAAACGCCATGATTTCTGAGGCTACCAGGAGCAGCATGGACGTGAAAGCGTTAACTGGCTTTGACTCTCGTATCATCTTCGGTATATCCAGCCTTGGTGTTGCTGAATTGCTACGTAACATCCATATTACACAATCAGATCTGCCGATAATTTACCAAGTTGAATTATATACAGTCAATTATTTAGATACATTACAGTTAATATCAGTTCCAAGTGTACAGTCACAAGAGTAACACAAAGATACTAGTTCAGTTTTATACTAAAATGAGACTGTATTTAGTTCTCGCCGCACTCGGCAATATTCCAGCTATATGGCGGCGGTATGTAAAATCGCGCTTGGACCAGACAATCCAGTGATCAACTGCATGAGCATCGATCTGCACAACTGGGAACCGATGACATGTGTCAACCAAGTCAGCGTGTCTGGCCACCCGATCGTGTTAGTCGGGTCTTACGACAGGCATGGGTTAATGAAGATCAATTCTAACCCGAATCTTCACGGATCAGTAAAATAAGGAGCTACATGACCGGGTCTAGCTGTACAGGAACAAGCGTAGATAGCGGTTCTGTTGCAGAGTAACATACATAGATACTATTTAAACTATACTGTAGAATATGCATATATATTACATGATCAACTTGTATAGTAACGCGTGTGGATACTAAAAATTATTATATAGCAGCTCATCTAGCAATTTAATCTGGTTCAATTATACTGTTTAAAACAAATAAACATTTCTCCGTAGCCCTGTACAGAAAAAAGCACTGGGTACACATATTACCTGGTTCTCTAATACAGTGAAACACGTAAATATTTACAGGGAAATGCGGAGATAGCTCACCTGACACCTTACCTGATGACTCTGCTGATACTATCATCGGGTTAAAACATGGGATTTTCACCTGGTTTTATCATGCGATACCTTTCCCGATGTCTCTGCTAATTCTATCACACAGGAACCCGATATCGCACTTCATGTTAAACATAGACCACAGATCTACATGCACGTCGAATGTATTGAGTATAAAGCGACGTGCCTGTAGATCTATGGTCTATGTTTAACATACAGTGCGATATCGGGTTCCTGTGTTCTGTCATCCCGTAAACACATGGGAATTTTACCTGGTTTTATCACACATGCAGTAAAGTACGTAGACATTTTACCTGGTTTCATAATATTTTTCCACCCTGGGATTTTTGCATGTGGTATTTACATGGTTCTGTCACCTAGTAAAATGTATAGATATCTTACCTGGTTTAATTATAGTTTTTCAGCCTGGTATTTTCACATGGGGCATTTACCTGGTTTTATCACACAGTAAAATGCGTAGATATCATACCTGGTTTGATTATATTTTTTCATTTGGGATTTTTACATATTATATATTACATATATTACCTGGTTTAATTATAGTTTTTTCAACCTAGGATTTTTACATGGGGTAGTACCTGGTTCTATCACACAGAATCACACAGACATCTTACCTAGTTCAATTATAATTTTGTTTTGTATTTAAATGGGATTTTTACGTGGTTTTATCATACAGTAGAATGCCTAGATATCTTACCTGGTTCAATTATATCTTTTTCTACAGCTCCATCTGTCCTCATATAATACTCATCCACTACGTTGAGGTAGGGGTCCTTCAAGAAAAAGTCGATATTCCTATCTCCCCCTCGTAAAACCTGGAAACAAATAGTGGTTCGGTGAAACAGATTTGTGTGAACTCCATGTTTCATGCAAAGCGTCCTTGGCGTCATATAGCCCTAACTGACTGTGGGATTACAAGTTTAACAGCCCCACAGTCCTCTTCTCCTGAAACCTACACCAAAAACAAACTGAAGTCTGAGTTTTGACTTAAGTCTGAGTTTTACTCAAAATTGAGAAAATGCATTTCACAAAATAAACTGAAATCGACATAAAACTCAGACTATAGGAGTTTGGTGGATAAATTAGTTAAGTTGTTTCGGCTTTAATGCAAAAATGCAGTTGAGTTCAAAATTCAGCTGTTTCAAATTGTAAAACTCAATTTGAGATTTGAGTAAAGCTTAAGTTTGCTTCGAGGAATCGGGGCCCGATTTCTCGATAAATTTATCTGAAATTTCAAACTGAGTTTGACAATTTGAAGCAGCTGAATTTCTAGCTTAACCGCATTTCAAAAAGGACAAAGCCAACATAACTAAAGTTGTGATTCTTTGAAGGCATTTAGAAGTTGGTGTAGAAATTCAGGACACAAACCCTTTGGATAACAATGACATGAATATATTTCTCACGACGTTTCGGGGCTTGTTCTAGCCCCATCATCAGGTTGAACTGAACATGTGGCTAGACATTGCTATCCATAGGATTTGTCCTGTACAACTCAAGTTACTTATCTACGAAACTCAAATTGTTTATGTTTCAGTTTAGTATCGATTTCAGTTTATTATGAGAATGCATTTTACTTTCTGAGTTAAAAATCTAACTTAAGTCGAAACTCAGACATTCGAGAAATCGGTGTCAGATTTGGGTTCATGAATCCCTATGCTTTTTGGGTGTTTTCCAATAATTTCACTTTAAATCGCTTACTTTTTTTATTCCCCGAAGCAAATATGTTTCTGTTTTGTCTTATCAGGGAAAATTCTGAAGTGTCTTCGAGATCTGAGTTAGCATATTTTGGATTCGAACTGAGTAAATGAGATATGAAAAATAGTATAATTATATATAATAGTACTTTGGACCAAGGCGAGTTGGGATTGCATCATTCCTCATTTAACACCCCGATGTTGCTTTGTTAGTGTGGTATTAAACGCCGCACTCAGTAATGTTCGAGTAATCTGTAAACGATCTGGACCAGATAATCCGATGATCAACAGTATGAGCATCGAGCTACGTAACTATTATAAGATGCCATGTGTCAACAAAGTCGGCGAATCTGACCACTCGATCCCGTTACTCGCCTCTTACAAGTGTGGAATGCTGAAATCCAATTCTTACGTGGATCTTCACGTGTATCCCAAACTACTTGGTTCTTAAACAGGATTAAATCATTAAGAATGCAAACACGTGTATAACTCTATACTCCTCCGTCCACGCGACATCCTTTAAAAAGTGCGACATACGCTTGCACGTGATCGCAACCATCCACGCGACAAACAACACCGTCATTAATAAACATGTCTGCTCTTGGACATGAATGCCTTTGCAGTCCACGACTTGCGTTGGATAAATAAATTTTCGACCCGCATGCATGGTCATTCTTTGACAAAATAAATCGCCGCTTCAAGCACATGAGCCAAATATGAAATCGCGCCCCCTCTGAACCCGCGCACCCTTTTCCGATAATGGACTGAAAGTGAGAAACTCCGCTCATTGAAACCTGTTCTATAATCGTATCTCACCAATCTATAATACAAATTCAAATATCCATTAAATGGAGCAAGAATGACACGTTTAGCCAAATCAATGCACAGAGAAGTGGTTGTATGACGCATAGTCGATACCGTTAGAAACACAGGTGCATTCGACCACCTGGTGATACACAGCTTGATTCTGCAGGATACACACGTGGTATGTGTGCGTGCGTGCGTGCGTGCGTGCGTGCGTGCGTAGTCAGTTAACCAATATTACCAACGACATCATTCATCACTGTTATCGACATCCCATCTCTTAAATCGATAATGGATAATCTTTACAATTTGACAAGTTTGACAGCATATCGTCCGAACAGGTGAAAGCTGTGGTAACAGATGCCCCCGAGCGTTTACCACAGACTAAGCTGACACATGTAATTATTGATGTTACGTCATGACATTTTACCAAACTTGTGCATGCACTGTTTTCAGATTGTTTTTTTTCTGTGACATTATTAACTTGTAGTTCATGTCTCCTATATGCATTAATATACAATCACACGAATTCGGGGTTCGATTAGAACATATGCATATTTTGTAGGCTGGTCAAACATGTGAACATGTTTGGAAGGTATTGACATTCTAGCAGCTGTTTAGTTAGAAACCGTTGCTATGTTTAGGCATGTTTGTAAAATTTAACATGGAATGTATACAAGGAAACAGAGTCACACCCTAGACGTCAAATATATGATTAAAACAACGGGTAATTCACAATGTACCACAAAATATCCAGTTGAAAAACTTTAAGACACGACGATATTCTCACATTGTATTAAAACATGCGTCTATTTTTTTTCATCGGCATCTTATGATCGGAATGTCTTTAATTTTAAAAACAAGTGTCACAGCAAAATTGCTAATTAAGGTAGAGCGGGCGTATTTGTTCATCAAGAGCAACTCACTAAGTTTGGCAGTCTATGGTCTGCATGTATGATATTAATTTGGTCCGTGTTATTAAGTAAACAGCTTGGTACAGATGGTTCAGCAACAGGTGTCGACAGTGGTACACAAGCTGTCATCGCTTTCGTGTGATAACATTATGACCTCCCTGTCTATAACTGGTTGATCTTATTGTTAACTCCAAACTCAGCATTATTCTACCTGTCTGACGGCAGTTAAATAAGTGATAATTTAGATAGTATCATCTTCTTTAAAAAATTAGGCGAACTTCATTTTTTTATTTACGATTAAAAATATTTAGGAGATTTATCGGAGTTAATCAATGTTGATATGATAATAGTGAATGTTTTGACAGTGCATCACCATTTGCACTTCCTTACAACCATAGCTATCTGGAATCTAGTCGCTATTGAATGGTGATGATTGGTGTATGGCATGTAATTTGTATGTGTACGATTTTCATTTTAAAACAAACGACTAGAAGCAAACACTAACAAATGTGTGTCCTCGAAACGTTTGATAACGTTTACACTTCCTATCCAAATAGTTCGGGTTCCCTTTCTTTTTTGAAGAGTATATTTCGTATAACTTGTTTGTTATTGAGGTAAGACCCGTGAAGATCCGGGTTAGAATAGGTCTTTAGCAACCCATCCTCGAGAAAATCTAGATGTTGACGTCATCTACAGTTAGAGTAGATATATATACTAGTTAGGATACGAGGAGTGAGTGAGTTTAGTTTTACGCCGCTTTTAGCAATATTCCACCTATATGGCGGCGGTCTGTATATAATCGAGTCTGGACCAGACAATCCAGTGATCAACAACATGAGCATCGATGTACGCAACTGGGAACTGATGACGTGTCAGTCAAGTCAGCGAACCTGACCACCCGATCCCGTCAGTCGCCTCTTACGACAAGCACTGTCGCATTATATGGCAAGCATGGGTTGCTGAAGGCGTATACTACCCCTGGACCTTGACGGGTCTAGGATACGAGGAAGTGTCAACCAAGTCAGCAAGCCTGACAACCCGATCCCGTACTTGTCTCATACAACAGGCATGAACTATTGAAGATTTGGTCTTCACGAATCACAATTCAGTCGTCTCGGGCGAACGTGATGTCCTGCGGAAAGCTACCAACACTGGAGAGGAACGCTTTGTCTGGGTTTTTTCAATCGAGCTTGCGGGTTGGCTCTTCACGGGACCTTCTTCCGTGTTGGTTGGTAAGCAACGACTGACTCAGAACTGGCACGGACCAGGGGAATCCGACTGTCAAATGTGTTTTATCAGATATTACCACCGGATCCATGCTTGAATAAGGCAAAAACTCAGATATGCGAAACTGCCTTTTAAAACACTACAGTAAAAAAAAAGAACACGTTGTCACCTGACTGTGTCCTCTGTATATGGGGCATATGTACAAAGCTCTACGACCACTGTGACGTATATACACAATACTGGCTCCTTTATAGAAAGGCTCAGACGGCTTCGAGTGAGTGAGTGAGTGGGTGAGTGAGTGAGTGGGTGAGTGAGTGAGTGAGTGGATGAGTGAGTGAGTAGGTGAGTGAGTGAGTGGGTGAGTGGGTGACTGGGTTTCTTGTGCTTATGCCGGGAAATTGTCCTTGGCGTCACGAGGAACCACTAAGCTGCCCCACCGACCCTGGTTGACCTGATGACCTGATGACCTATCTCAGTATGGTCTTTGGAGAGAGCTATGGACTTGAGTATGGACTAGTGTATGACCAGTATTACTACACGTGTGCGCAGACACACACGCGCACATGCACGTTGCCGCATGAAATACTGAAATATTTTTTAACTTGACGCTATTGATACACCATATTTCACATACGTCTCATAATGTATCAGGTTAGATGGAGTGGGCGATTAAATCCGCCTCCATCTGAGTATTCAATGTCACCTTTCCTATAATATCCTTAAGGGTGTGTACAAATCCAGTTTTGTTGACATAAATCTTTCCTGTATATCATATATCACAATCGTGCAGTATGAGAGTGTACATCAGCCGATAAACTAGTGTTAGTGGTTGTCCGCAATGTTCCCCAGTCATCGGATACGATGGACCAAACTGAAGAGAATTCTCGTCACAATAGTGATGCATGTGGGGATTGTTTTGTGGTAAATAATGTGTAAGACCGCGTGTATCACTGAATAAAACGGAAAATGATGTGTTCCGCGCCAGGTGTGTGCAGTACCATGTTAACACTATTTTTAGTATTGAAATGTATATGATATGTATACAAAAAGTACAAAATGTTATCTCATATAAGATAAAAGTATATGCATGACAAATGATTTAGAAATGTGTCACAGTGCATTTGGAAGCACTTTAATCCCTTGGATGCCAGAGGGACGACATAGTCCTTCCTCTTCAAGATTAAATTTGAAATCCAACAACATTTTAATGTGTCACGCACACAAGTACACTTCTCAGTGTTGAATTCCGCAGGACATTTCCTGTTTCTTGATACCCTTCATTACCATCTTAGACATAGTAAACGTTCTGAAACGTGAGGGGCGGTAGGGTAGCCTAGTGGTTGAAGCGTTCGCTCGTCGCGCCGAAGGCCCGGGTTCCATTCCACACATGGGTATAATGTGTGAAGCCCATTTTCTGGTGTCCCCCGCCGTGATATTGCTGGAATATTGCTAAAAGCGGCGTAAAACTAAACTCACTCACTCACTCTAAAACGTGACCATTGAAAACATCGTAAGTGTCGCCAGTTTATACGCTTTTCTAAATCGCATTTCAATGAGTTATTTGGTCAATGTTTTAAAATGTAAAAATCGGATAATTAGGATACAAAAATGTAAATGACACTTGTACTTGTACAATGGAAGTGCAACTGAGATGATTCACGACGCCATCTATTGTCCAAACAGTCAGTCCACCTAACTGCACTCATGAAACAATAGGCCTCGGTATATACCCAAGAGACCCATCATTTAACACACAGAGAGTAACGTTTATTGACTCATGTCAAAAATATGGCATCTGGCCATCACATTCAAAATCAGCGTCAGGACATATGTTTATTTACTAGGCACAGAGAACAGGAATTCAACTCAAAACAGCCAAGAAGAGACCCAGCTTGAGTGAGTGATTTTAGTTTTACGCCCAATTTAGCAACATACCAGCAATGCCACGGCGGGAGACACTAGAAACAGGTTTAATATAATGTACCCATACGGGAAGTCGACCGTGTTCTTCGGCGTGACAAACCATTGAACGACCCTGGCAGCTACGACTCACTCCGTCCGGCCACGAGACCACGCTGTCCAACACGTCACATGGCCTGACCAAACAGACTCATCCGAAAAGACAACTGTTATTTCCGTATCAATCTATACAAAGGTGACGCCACGCAAACGCACGCGGAAGCCAGCCTTTGTGACGAACGGAGTGTTACGAATTATTAGTTAATAGGGATCAACGTTTGGATAGTTTGGAATTCTGACAGATATAGTGTAACTGTAACATACGTAGATGATGCAACTCAAATACAGACAGAACCAGGTTATTGTGAAGAACGTTTCAAACAGCATGTTCTGTGACCGTCAAAGAAAGATAACTTTGGAGCCCATTTTTCAAATGTACTCTCAGCATTGTGGCATGAGTTAGTGAGTTTAGATTTACGCCGCATTCAGAAATATTCCAGCTACATGGCGGCGGTCTGTAAATAATCGAGTCTGGACCAGACAATCCAGTGATCAACAGTATGAGTATCGATCTGCGAAAATGGCAACCGATGACGTGTTTACCAAGTCAGCTAGCTTGACCAACCGATCCCGTTAATCGCCTCTTACGACAAGCAGAGCCGCCTTTTTTGGCAAGCATGGGTTGCTGAAGACCGAATTCTACCCCGGACCTTCACGGGCAAAGGTCGGTATGCGTTGGCTTAAAATGAAATATATGTGTTTGGAGTAAGTTAAATGAAATTCGGTGGAATCATTATTAGTGGCGTGAATTTCGGCATTGAAGTCCTTATTTGGAATAGAATTATTCTTTTTCCTATAATAGCAAAACACATATTTCAAAGAAAGTTTAATGGGTTTTGCTTTACTGAGTGAATAAGGTTCGTTAAAGATTACCTTATATACAGGCGAACATACAGCTACATCTCTTACACAATATTCAGCAATTATACTAAACATTATTCCATGCCCTCCATCACCTACAGTACATGTATCGATACAGACTATAACAACCTTCTCCTTCCTGTATAATAGTCCCATTACACAAATATCACACACCACATAATCGCCCACCATTAAGTTAATGTTACCCTGACCTTTATCTCAGCTCAGTGCTGCATACCACAGGCTGTGGCCACCGAAAGAGGATGGAGAAGACGAAAGGCTGAAGTGATGTGCAAACTTGAGTGAGAGATTGGGTCAAAGAACAATTATTAGAAGAAGCTTCTACCCATAAAAGATCTTGGTTGACTGTCAGTTCACCTGATGAAGGGGAATGAAATGACCCCGAAACGTTGTGTTTCAAAGAATTAAAAGCTGATTTATCCATTAAAGATTATCTTCGAATATTACATTTATTTTATCCGCCTGGTGCTTGATAATAAGGAATGCACCCGAGTGTGGTTTCCATATAAGAAGGCGGAAGAGAATCTAATTGAGCTGACATTTTAAAAAAGCGTTAATCCAGGCGAGTACAAGCAGGCACACATAATTCTAAACATCCGTGGCTATAAGTAATTGCAATAATGCCTGTAAGTAATTGCAATAACTCTATTTGACCATACCCAAACCCGTATTCCCACAGTATCAACATCATCCGTCATCTAATCAGGATCACACCTCAGCCCTATTGTGTTAAATACTATAGACTCATCCTCCGCTTCAGATTTCACTTTTCATGTTGGTTCGAATGAAAGGACGCTAAAAACAGCCGGTCTATCACATTTCATGAACGGAGGAGTGAACTGCGGTACACAGCTATTGCGGTCAGTAACTGCTGGGTGTCTATCACAACGGGATAGCCAGAACGCACTGCACGGGGTGTAGAGAAGAGAAATTTCAATGTATTTCAATGTATGATTTCACATACGCGGTAAATTACATTCAACACCGGTGCCTAGCTTTTCGAAGCTCTCTTGACAAAATGATTGTTGTACGCGTCATACATAAACATTAGCTTACGACTATGTTAGAGCTTAGACAGCTTCGAAAATCTAAGCCCTAGGCTCTGTTTCAGAAAACTGTCATGGCGCTAAGACTATCGTAAATCAATCTTACAATATAGGAGATACGACAGCCCTATCGCTACGATTGCTTTGTGAAACGGGGCCTAAGAACGGACATTTTCTGTTTACGGCTTCGTTTGACAAACCCTTTTTGCATCATTAATCACCACGAAAGCATCTGATCGACGGGGTAACCTTGTTCAAATGTCACCACAGAGTCAAGTCTACGCATTTGGCAGCCTATTAGACATCGGAAATAACATTACGCACATTACGACCTTGACATTGATTAAGTGTGACATTCTTCCACAGAGAGAATGACAGCGTTCGGTATATGTGTGGGGGTGGTGAGGGGCGCGGAATTGGGGGACCGCTGTAACCATCAGTCATTGTTTGCCGGTCTTTGTAGGATCCTATTTTAGTCTGTAAAACATAATATCAAACTAATGGTTGCACTTTCATCATTATCGTTTCACAGGTATTTATTTTGTAAACAACATTTTAAAAAGTAACTTGTCATAGCATCTGTACACATTTTTTTCAGGTAGACTGATGCGTAGTGTCTGTCAATTATTTTTTGGCATAAAAAACCAAGCAGACTGATGATCCGATTAACCATCACCGCCCGTGACTTATATCTCAAATAATGATGCGCCACAAACCTACATTCAATCACTCATATATAACATGTCTGGAAGGGAGTATGTGCTTTAGGTCCCTGTTTTCCAGTTTGTTTCTAAATTTCACGAAATGTTAGCACCATTTTGTGAACGTCCACACTCCAGACTCGACAGTTTGCCAATAAACAGACAATTGGTGTTTATGAGAATCGCCAGTGTAGAATTGGGAAATGTTTCTTCAGCATCAAAGATGCACAGCAAAGAGTGAATGAGTGATTGACAGAACGAGTGGGTGGATAAGTAGGTGAGTAAGTGGGTGAGTGAGTGTGTTTTAAGCCGCTTCAAGCACTATTCCAGCTATCTATTTTCCTATTCTAGGGAAACCAAAATGAGCGTCTCAGGTTGTACCATGAGGGGAATCAAACCCGGGACGTCAGTGTAAAGCTGCAATGAAAATACACAAACAAACTGTTTTAACAAGGAATCAGTACAAAAGTATGGTGGTGTTTTAAGAACTGTCATATTGTTTTCGTGGTTATGAAACTGGATTTAAATTAGAAAATTTGGACTGTTTACGCCAAACGATGCTCGGTGAACATTCGTGCTACCTGTAGGGAGAGAAGACGTGTTAACTGGCAATACTTTCACAAATCTGATGTTCATGGGCATTGCGGTTAATGGCAATCAGCCGTTCGTTTTTCCTGAGTGGGCAAATGTGCCCCCTCAACACAGCCTTATTACAAGAACTCCGTCAATCTCACTGAACACGAAAATGAACGCTTTATCCCGAATGACATGAGTTGACAATCTCCCTGATAAGACATGGGAATGTGGCCTTGACCTTGTATCCGGTCTGACATCATGGCTGCCGTCTTATCCAAGCATCGTTCACACATCGCCAAAACAAGCGTGTAAATATTTGAACGAGATCTTGTCGAGGCCAGGATTAGAACAGGCATTGCTATGGGGTTTGGAGGATTAGACCCATGTCTTGTTAGTCAGTTAGCGAGGTATGGTCCAGTAATGGCTGGCATCGTGGCCATCGTAAAAATTGTACTTTTCGATGATAGATCCCCCCAATGGGGCACGCAATCAGACTCTGACCGGTTAAATATTGTCTTGAACATGTTTGATTTTTTATGAAATACCATCGTACCTTCCATGAGACATTTTGACACATGTGCATCTTTTTTCTAAAAACACCTGAATATGTGGAACGTTTAACTAAACATAGGGTACATGAAAAATGAGTGTAAATAATGTATACCGAATTCTCGTTAGCCCGGGCATTGTTTTTCTATTTGTTTGGTACGTTTTCGTGTATGTGGTAGGTCTTTTACTCTATATTCTTTAAACAGGATTCTTTGTAATCTGGACAAATTTGGACCGATTTAACGCGCCCTCTCTGCAAACAAACAGCTTCCCCCATGCACGTGTCTCGTCTTTCCAGTAAAATGCCTCCTGAAGACCGTGGACACAAAAACAATAACCAATATTTTGATAGCACGTGTTTGGGGAGAGTAATAAAGCATGTAGACATTACACCCATGTGGTTTTATGGTTACATTTTCACGGCAAGGGACATATGTTAATTAATTTTGTTTCCGAAAGACATTTTGTCATCGCTTTACAGTGTATACTAATATCCGACCCATCACTCATATTTTCAAACAAAAGTACATTAGCACATGATCAGAACCGACATTGTGGCATGCTGGCACAACAGACAATAGGCATGAACAGAAAAGTAGGACATGAAAGGAACCGGAAGAGAACAGACAATACGGCGTGGTAATACAGTAGACAATAGAACAGAACAAACAATAGAGCATGAAAAGAACAGGAAGGGAACAAACAATACTGTGTTTTCATAGAACAGACAACAGAACAGACAGTAGGACATAATAAGAACAGGAAGAGAACAAACAATAATGTATGTTAACAGAACAGATAAAAGGACATGAACAGAAAAAAGAAACAATAGGACTCGAAAAGAAAACTAATAGAACAGACAATAAGCTATGTTAATAGGGCAGGCAAGAGGACAAGAACCGAACAGGCAATATGAACAGAACAAGAACAGAAGGCTTGAAAATGCGCAGTTAGAAATACAGTGCAGCAGTAAACATGGACACTAACAAAGATGCACCAGTGCGAGTAACAATCCTGATTTTACATTGTCAAGTATCTCTTTCTTTCCTGATTCTCCGGTCCAGTTCATAAAGTACACAAGTGCGAGTATGTGTACTAGCAGGGGAGTGACATTAACACATAAATTATGACAAGAAGGTTTAATATGATACTTCGTAGTATCTTAATACAAAGAATGCGCTGTGAGTGTCTTTTTAAGTAAAAAGACTGTTACACACATTTATGAAATAAGTCCAAAGTGGACCTAAACACAAAAGATAAGCGACTAAATATATCCAATTTGTGTAGACATATTTTCAATAAAATAGAATGATTTTTAACATTGAGTCGATGACAGGACAGGGTGAGTGAGTATGAGTTTACGCCACCTTTAGCAAATATGCCAGCCATGTTACGGCTGGGAACATGAGAAATGGACTTCGCACATTGAACCCATGTGGGGAATCTAATCCGGGTCTTCGGCTTGATGAGCGAACGCTTTAACCACTTGGCTACCTCACCGTCCCACGAATGCCATAGTGATCCTTTGATTAATTCTAGCATGCATGGCGTTTGGGGTGAGTAAATAATTCTAACATTGCATGAGCATGTCCAGAGTCCCAGGAAAACTTTGAAGTTTGCTCGCCAATGCGACTTTGACGAGTTCACTTCCTACTGACCGAGACACCAATCAAACAAGATGGCGATTATTTGTAGAAGACAGGTGCCTATTCACAGCTCCTCACCTCGACAACCGAATCCTACTGGCAGCTAAGTATTGCTGCCTCGAGACTGTCTTTGTTGGGAAGACGTATAAATGCCGTGCTTGTGAATATGAAAATGCTTAAGGTTTCTTTTAATCTACTGAGCGAGCCACGATGTCTCTTGATCACACAATGACCCGTGATGAGGCGAACATAAGTGTTTTTTTCAAATGTCACAGGTTGGGTCGATTTGAAGGTTACCACTGCAACAATCTAGGAAATACCTTCGCGATGCGCAGAGACCCACCGTAATATTTTTAGTAAGAGTTGTGAGATGACTTGTACACGGTTTCGAAATGTTAAAAAAAAAAGGTACGTCGGGAAAGGTCATACCAAACAACGCTGACGATATGTAGAGTGTGAGACATGGGGATCTGATCACTCAAACAATGAAGTTACCTGTATTTACTCAGAGAAGGTCTATGTTTCGGGGGGTCTCATAAATTCGGCTCATTTGGAAAATGTATACCTAAAATACAATTTTCGACCTGAGATATTGCATATCTCCGTATTAGTTTACAGTCATTTTCATGTCCATTTGTTATAGCTGAAATATCAATGTTACATAATTCGACATCGGTCTAGGTCCACTGTTATAAACCCACGTTATAAATGAGATATTGCATGTACCGATATCAGTCTAGACACACTTTCATGAGCACCTGCAAAGGTTGGGGTATTGCATGTATCGATATCAGTCTAGACACACTTTCATGAGCACCTGCAAAGGTTGGGGTATTGCATATATCAATATCAGTCTAGACACACTTTCATGGACACCTGCAAAGGTTGGGGTATTGCATATATTAGTATCAGTCTAGACACACTTTCATGGGCACCTGCAAAGGTTGGGGTATTGCATATCTCAATATCAGTCTAGACACACTTTCATGGGCACCTGCAAAGGTTGGGGTATTGCATATATCAGTATCAGTCTAGACACACTTTCATGGGCACCTGCAAAAGTTGAGGTGTTGCATATATCAATATCAGTCTAGACACACTTTCATGGGCACCTGCAAAGGTTGGGGTATTGCATATATCAATATCAGTCTAGACCCACTTCCATGGGCACCTGCAAAGGTTGGAATATTGCATATATCAATATCAGTCTAGACCCACTTCCATGGACACCCGTAAACCCTGAGGTATTGCATAAACTTGTATGTACGTCAGACTGGACACGATTTTATGACCCCAAGTTATAGCTGAGATATACCTGGTGCAGGGCTGCGTACACGTCCCCTTTTGTCCGCTACGTTTATCATATGACCCGTGAAGTGTGACACCCCCCACCCCCCTCCCCTCTCCCCTTCAAACGCTGTATCCGCCCAATGATATCGCATATATCTACGTCAGTCTGGACTGTTTAAGCTTAGACATATCGATAACGATGTCTGTGAGAGTGGAACTTACAAATACAGATTCAACGACGTCCGGACAGGAAGTGTCAGGTCGCACTTGTAAAATAAATCATATTTTAATCATAACCAGTGTATGGTTTCTGTGGACTAGGTGATGGATGATATTCACTGAGGTCTCCAATACTGAATGCAATTACTGTCGTAACTAACTCAAAATGACTTGATATGACATCTAGTGAATCTGTTTCTCTCTCACTCACAGACACACACACATACATTAACGTTATCCCTTCAATACTGCTGAACACCTCAGTACATATATAACTGTACCATTACATCGCAGTGAAGAAATGGTAACGTAATTTGAATTTCAATCCACGACCACCCTACCATACATACTTGACTTCGCCAGGCAGGGAAACAATAAGCACCTTCTTTTAACGTCTTTTGATTATGGCTAGCGACCTTTTCTCCGGACTGACTATACACTACCCGCTATCCACTAGTTGTAATTGTTTGCTGTAGGATCCACAGTCTTAGATAACAGATAGGAAAGTAATGGTTCTCCATCACAGAATCTGCTTTTGCCGCGAGTCGCTACAAAACTGCTGATGCGGCGTAAAACAACTTTCACTCACTCACTCACTCGCTACAAGTTGTGTAACCGTAGAAGCCTAACCCAAAGGATAGCTATCGCTGTCACTGATATGTCGCTTCATGTTCCGTGTCTTGTTAAACCAATTACAGGGATGGTGAGGTTGCCTAATGGTTAAAGCGTTAGCTTGTGACGCCGAAGACCCCGGTTCAAAGCCAATTTCCGCAGTGACATTGCAGGAATATTGCAAAAAGAGGCGTTCATCGTAATTCACTCACTATGTGCATGTAAATGCATGCTTAAGTGCGTGATTTAGTTGTTTGTGTGTGTTCATTGTTCAGCTACGCTTTTGAGTTAATTCCGTTGTGCTGCTACAGAGACTACACCATCAATAAAGTGACAGAGCGACCCACCCATCTGAGCACTAGTGAGTGAGTGAGTTTAGTTTTACACCGCACTCAGCAATATTTTAGCTGTATGGCGGCAGTTTGTAAATAATCGAGTCTGGACCAGACAATGCAGTGATGAACAGTATGAGCATCGATCTGCGAAACTGGGAACCGATGACATGTGTCAACCAAATCAGCGAGCCTGACTACCCGATCCCGTTAGTTGCCTCTTCGACATAGTTGCTTTTTATGGCAAGCATGGGTTGCTGAAGGCATATTCTACCCCGGAACTTCACGAATATTGAGCACATGTTGCCATGGCGAAATTACAACCAGAATCCCCACAGGGAGCAAGTTCCCAGTTTTTTAACTATACTCACCAGAAAGTATTGCTAAACTGTGTTGTTGTTGATTATATTTGATTTTATGTACGCGCGTTGCTATGGGTGACAATGGCGGGGTGGTTTTCAATATTTGGCCCCCTTCAATTGGGCATTTATTGGGTGTACTGTTTGTGACAACTAACGGTTTTAATGATTTCAGTGGGTTTTACGACGTACATAAAATAATCATTGTGGGTCAGTAAGACCTTGAGGCTACGGACCTGGAACCGTCTGTACCCCTGTATATCTTTATTGACATTTGTGGGGTTTTGTCAGCGTTTATGGGAGTTTGGGAGTTTGCTAAAAACGGTAAAGTAGAAGGTTGCCAAATGTCACTCTCCATAACTGTGGGTATTTTCATTGTGCAAGTATATTTGAGACTAAAGCCAACTAGATATTATGTTAATATATATCACGCAGGCCTACAATAAGGCTCCTGGCGTTCTCATGGGATCTATGTGGTGTCGCGACAATCATACATCGTGTCAGTGTCTTTGACTTCGGTAGGGTAGTTGTGAAGGCGTTCACATGTCATGCTGGACACCCGGGTTCGATTCCCCACATGGATAAAATGTGTGAAGCCCATTTCTCGTGTCTCTCGCCATGATATTGCTTGGATATTGCTGGAATATAGCTAAAAGCTATGTAAAACCCAACTCACTCACTTGACTGCGTGCTACCGAGCCCACGTGGAGCACGGTGATGCTCATGATTTCAATCATTCGTTGGTTTGGACAATAATTACAGTTAAACAGCTGGCAATACCCTGCAAACTAAAACCGATATAGGAAGAAATTTGCAAATACAGGCAGTCGCGTGATAATGGAATATTTGGAGTGCTGCTGTCTGCGGCGGAAGGGAATATTCACTCACTTGCTTAAATCAGGGTATAACACTTGTAATAAGTTTTATCCGTTCCGTCATTTAGCCGTATCCGTATAACGGAATTGGTTTAATCCGTATAACGGGAATCATTTTAAAAAATTCACCCTCAACCCTGTTCACTCCCGGTAATAAAGTTATTTGAGTCCTTTAAATCCAAACAGACGGCAGTGTACGCTTTCGGCATTTCTAATATTGAAGACACAGCGTGCCAAGGATTTAGATGCTATAAAGTTTGTTCATAACAAAAAGTTTTAAGTAAATACTTTCCATGAAACCAAATGCACCAGTTTTCAACATATGAATCCACAAAATCAACTCCCGGCAGACAAATGCATTTAACTCGTCAGAGGATAAACATTGACGAACATTTCCTGTCATTGTAAACAATCACCACGTGGGAATGAGAGACGCCATATGTCAACTTACCTCATAAGACACGTGGAGTTTAGCCCCCTTCGCTGCCATCTGAAAAAAACACTCCTCTCTCCCTGCAGCTATTTCAAATTTAAACTCGTGTTGAACACCAGGCAAGCCATCGAAATCAAATTCATCGTCCACTTTTTCTCCGAGTACAGTTTCAGTAGAAACCAGAAACAGTCTGTTCGTGATGACAAGTGTGGATAGGAAGCGAACACAGTAACGTGCCGCCATTTTCACTCGCCCAGTGTATATGCCTGTCCTCTGTTTTCACGTTCCATGTCAACACAGCGGTCGATAAAATTGGGCGCTTCCAAGTGTGTTGCAGGGGGGACAGGTAGTTGTAGATTGCCTCAGATAACGGTTGTTTCACCTGTTAATTGTTCAGTCAGTCCTGTCGCCTAGAGCTACGGATCTTCATGATGCATTGTATAAAATATCTTGTCGGTTCATCAGTAATGGGTTTCAGATCAATGTTTTCTGTGACACGTTTTACCTTTCTGTATATTTCATGTAGTCACAACGAGAAAACAGAATATGTACTATTAGGTAAATGGCTCGGAAAAGAAGGGTGCTGCTGTGTTTAATTATGTCTTGTATGTACTAACTAGCATAATGCGCAGGGCACGAGAACGAATGGAGTTGGCCGAGATGAGAGAAGCAGAGCAAAATAGAACAGAAGAGCACAGTAGCAGAAAATAGCAATAGAATAAAGCGGAACAAGGTGAGTGAATGAGTTTGGTTTTACGCCGCTTTTAGCAATATTCCAGCAATATCACGGCGGGGGAGAGCAGAAAATGGGCCTCACACATTAAAGCAGAACAAAGTGGAATAGGAAAGAACAGGGAGAGGCAGTGCAGAACAGAGCATAGTTGGGGCAGAGTTGAGACAAACTGAACAGAGTGGATCAGTGCAAAGATGAACAGACTCGAGTATACCAGAACAGAGCAGAGCATATTCAGGTTCAGAGCAGAGAACAGAAGAAACAGGAGCAGAACACAGTAAGGTAGGTCAGAACACAGACGAACAGAAAAGAGCAGCCTATAACAGAACAGAGAAGAGCAGAACACAACGGAGGCCATAGAAGAGAAGAATTGTCTATTCTGCGCTGTTCTCCCCTATTCTCTTCTGTCACAATCTGAGAGTGATTTAGCCAACATTTGAAATGTTTGTACTATGTTTGGTGACATGTGGTTCTTTGAGAAGTTGTGCGGTTAAACAAGAACTATGATATGTCTGAATTGAAGTGCAGGACCGTACGGCCGCGGTGTTCAGGCTGTTGAGGCAGTTTTTGTGCAGTGCTGTGCGATATTTTGCAGCGATGCGTCGTGTTCAGTGTTATGGTGCTCTGGCCTGAGTTGTTAAAGGTAGTGTACAGTAGAGTACGAAGTATGGATGTGACGTATCAGGGTTATTGTGGTGTTTAGAAGTGTATCTGGTGATCTGAGAGAAATAGAGAGGTGTTGCAGTGTTAACCGAGTTTTTTCATTAATATTATATGATACCGAGGAGTGTTTGATGTGGCATGTGGCGTTAAGTGCAGTGTTTACTGCAGAACTTCTGCCAACAAATAGCACGTAACTGAACATATAATATTTTCCCCTTTCTTACGCTAAGGCAATGGTAACCTGATGACATGCGTCCCCTAAGTCGCCACATGTGAGTAACATGGCAAGGGCTGTGTAGCCATGTTTAAGGTGATAACTTAGAATATGAATGCAGTTTTACGCCGCTTAATTGCCTCAGATTCTTATCCAACTGGTAATCCCTACGATGTCATACAGTGACATAAACTCAAAGTCCACGAGAGATATTCTTCTTTTGTAGCACAGACTATTGGGGGTGATTTTAATGTCATGTATGAGGAAAAAGATTCTTAACTCTGACAATGTTTTGGAAACAAATCTTGGAAATTGAAATATTAGTGTGGCAATGGTACTTTTTATGATAGTGCACAGCGCGACGGGTAGTCTACAGATATTAAACAACAGGTGACAGCTACCGAATACCACGCGCATATTAATCAACACCACATCCACTGACTTTCACAGCTATTACACACCATGGCGACAGACTACTACAACTGTTAAACACTGCAGCTACCGAATGCCACAACTACTGACTTCCACATCAGTTTAACACCGAAGTTACCAAATACAACATTTACTAAAAAACACAGCTGCAGAATTACACACCTACTAAACATAAAAGCCACTGACTGCCACGACTATCAAACACCCCAGGTACAGAGTACTGCAGCTATTAGGTACACACCGGAGCAATTTAACATCATAGCTACTGACACCACGGGTATTTAACATCACAGCTACTGACTACCACAGCTATTAAACACCACAGCTACTCACTACCGCGGTTATTAAACACCACAGCTACTGACTACCACGGTTATTAAACACCAAAGCTACTGACTACCGCGGTTATAAAACACCACAGCTACTCACTACCAGGGTTATTACACACCACAGCTACTGACTACAGCGGATACTAAACACCACTGCTACTGCCTACCACGGCTATTAAACACCACAGTTACTGACTACCACGGCTATTAAACACCACAGTTACTGATTACGACGGTTATTAAACACCACTGCTACTGACTACCACGGTTATTAAACACCACAGCTACTGACTACCACGACTATTAAACACCACAGCTACTGACTACCACGGTTATTAAACACTACAGCTACTGACTACCAGGGTTATTAAACACTACAGCTACTGACTACCGCGGTTACTAAACACCACTGCTACTGACTACCACAGCTATTATCACACATCAGATGTGCTGCATACTACACCAACTAAACACCATAGTTCTTGAATACCACCTTAATATAACAAGGTTATGAATAATAGGTCTTTCTTGCCTGAGGTAAAGACTTTATTCGTTGACACACATGACCTCAGCATGGTAGCATGTTTCAAAATAGTCCATGCTCTCATAACTCCCTCGAGCCCAATAAGCATACATTGTGACGTATGTGACAAAACGTGCATGTCCTGGGGCGCTTCATCTGAACACTGTTGAATGCACTTGTTGCCTTTTGTTAGTTCGAGACCACCCGAATGAAAGTGACGGAAAGACCCGAATGGTTGCAACGAGGTTTGGTTTTTTGGTTTGTTTGTTGTTAAACGCCTAACTCACCAATAAACCGGGTATGAGGCGGCGTTCTGTAAATAACCGCGTCTGGAACAGACAATCGAGTGATCAACATCATGAGCATTCATCTACGCAGTTGGGACACGATGACATGAGTGAACCAAGTCAGCGAGTCTGACCACCCGATGCCGTAAGTCGCCTCTCACGACATGTACGGGTAGCTGAAGACCAATGCTATCTGATTTCCACGGGTCCTCCAACGTGTACGAATGTACATACCAGCATTTGCCTCGTTTTATCAGTACTGTGAATATTGATGACTTGGAGATCAATATCTTTGTACATGTATTTCCAAACTGCATACTCCAGTGATCCACACAAATTACGAAACTATACTAAAAAGCTATATATGCACTGACAAGTTGCATTACAGTCCATCACTTTAACGAACTCTTGCTAGCTATCAGTGTTAAAGTGAGTGAGAGAGTGAGTGAGTTAATATTTAACGTCACATCGGCAATATCACAGCCATATTGTGACGAGAACATTTAACAAAGAAAAGGACTATGTGTATATTATAAAATCCGTCGGCGAAGGACAGTAAAACAACTAGGATATCACAATTTGAATTAAAACTAGCGTGGAAAGTTAAAACTAATATCACTATTCGGACAATACAACATAAAATCAGGCTATAGATTGCCAACACCTGAAGGTAGATCACCATACTAGGGACCATGGGGACTTACAGTACCTTTGCTACCTGCATGGACCCTAGTTGGATTTACATCGTCCCCTCAGCCGTTAGCAATTTAGTCCCATCTAGTCAAAAATTAAAAATACACATATGCTACAATTAAAAACAGTGGAAGTCTAAATGTACATGAAATGTTTTGGGACTTACGTACCCTCTCAGGAGGACAATAATTTTACGGTACTTCAACCCCCTTTGAGGGTACAGCCACTAACAATTCAAGTTACTAATCTAAACTACCATTAATTAAAATGCAGCTATCTACAGAACATAATAATCAAAATTCAACGATGAAATCAATTTCTTTTAAAAATTCAAGAATTAAATGAGAACTTACGCTGTTAAAAAGGTCCGTCACTGTTTTTACATTGAAATATTTATCCCTTATGATGGAGAATTCAACACAGTCAAGCAGGATATGCTTGACCGTGGTTCTCTCATCACAAGAAATGCAAAACGGAGGATCCTCACCTTTCAATAGGTGTGAATGAGTGTATCTAGTATGGCCAATACGTCATCGCCGCAAGATGACCTCTTCAAATCGCGACTGACAACCCAAGTAGGAATAACCAGTATAGGGGTTTTTTTTCATGTAATTTATTCATGCCTACCTGGGTGTCCCACTTCTTCTGCATCAGATCATGGATATAAGATCTAATGTTACCTTTATAATCACTGTATGGAACAAGAAGTGGTGTCACACATTTGTTGAGCGCTGCCTTAGCAGCAAGATCGGCCATTGTGTTACTAGAAATGCCTACGTGGCTTGGTAACCAACAAAAGACGATGTCATATTGGCCAGTAGCAAGATCATTATGCAATTCAATAATATCAATTAAAAGTGGATGTTTACAAGAAATATTTTTAATAGCCTGAAGGCAAGAAAGAGAGTCGGAATAGATTATATACTGTTTATGTTTAGGATGTCTTTGAATATATTTAAGAGCCGTTAGTATGACATTAGCTTCAGCTGTAAAAATAGAACTGTTGTCTGGTAATCTAGAAGATATTGTTCTGGTTCCAATGACAGTGGCACAAGCCACTGCGCCACCGTCCTTGGACCCATCTGTAAATAAGGATTTATATTTGCTATATTTATGTTTTAATTGATTATATTCTTGTCATTAGTTTCTGATTTTTTAAATGTAGTTAATGTTAGGTCAACTTGTGGCCTAACCAACTGCCAAGGAGGAGAAGAAAGAAGACGGGAAGGAGCTATATTTTCCAGCTCAATACTAGAAGCAGCAATAAATGGCTTTATTCTGAGCCCAAGAGGCGGAACAAGGGAAGACTTGTAAAGATAGTTTTATACGGCGATGGTTGAGAGAAGGCTCATCAGCCTCGACGTACAGACTGTCGATAGGAGAAGTTCTAAAAGAACCGAGACAAAGTCTTAGGCCTTGGTGGTGCACAGGATCAAGTAGTTTTAGGTTGCTTTGACAAGCTCCACCATATACGATGGAGCCGTAATCAAGTTTCGATCGCACGAGTGATCTATATAAGTGAAGAAGGGTAGTTTGATCCCCTCCCCATTTTGAATTAGAAACAACCTTTAATAAATCGAGAGCCCTCAAGCATTTGGCTTTTAGGGATTTAATATGCGGCCAAAAGGTCAAATGTGAATCAAAAATAAGTCCCAAGAACTTAGCCTCCTTGCCAACTTTGATAGGGGTGCCACTTAGAAATAGTTCTGGGCCTTTATGCGGTTTATATTTACGGCAGAAGTGTACACAATTGGTTTTTGATTTAGAAAATTTAAAGCCATTTTCAAGACACCATTTATCTATTTAAACACAGCTGCAGTTGCCGTTCAATAGTATGCATATTTTTTCCACGACAAGAAATATTAAAATCATCCACAAATAACGATCCATCACTTGAATCGTTTAAAACTTTAGATAAACTGTTGATCTTGATGCTAAAAAGAGTGACAGACAAAATACTGCCTTGAGGAACAGCCTGATCCTGATTGTAATGATCAGACAGTAGAACCTACAGGGAACTGGAACTGTCTGTCATTCAAAAAGTTGGCTATGAATTCAGGCAAACGACCTCGCAAACCGAAGGCATGTAAATCCCTTAAAATGACATATTTCCATGTTGTATCATATGCCTTCTCAAGATAAAAAAAGACAGATACAGCGTGTTGTTTATTGATCAGTGCATTTTTAACAAATGATTCTAAACGCACTAAGTGATCGACTGTACTTCTGTTTTGCCGGAAACCACATTGTATATCTGTAATGAGGTTATTTGTTTCCAAGTACCAAACAAGTCGATTATTTATCATGTGTTCCATGGTCTTGCAAACACAGCTAGTTAATGAAATCGGACGATAATTGGATAGGTCCGTATGATCACGTCCAGGTTTAGGTATTGGTACTACTATAGCGTCACGCCATGAAGAAGGAAATTTACCTGAAGTCCAAATATCATCAAAAATATATAAGAGCGTCTCTAAACAGGATTCTGGTAAGTGCTTCAGGAGTTGATAATGTATGTTATCATCTCCTGCAGCAGTGTCATGAGCTTGATCAAGAGCAGTATGGAGTTCATGAATAGAAAAAAGTTTCATTATAATCTTCCCCATTATCAGAATTGAAATTAATAGTTTTCTTTTCTTCCTGTTTTTGATATTGCTGGAATTTTGGTACATAATTTGATGAGGAAGAGTGTTTAGCAAGGGTTTCACCCAGTTTATTAGCAATATCTGAATTATCAGTAAGTAATTGATCTCCATGTTTAAGATGATGGACACTAGATTTAGTACCTTTACCTTTAATTTTCTGGACCATGTTCCATACCTTGGACATGGGTGTCCGAGAATTTATTTTAGATACATAATTTTGCCAAGATTGGCGTTTGTTCTGTTTAAAAGTACGCCGTGCTTTAGCATTTAAAAATTTAAATTTATTTAAATTATGCACCATAGGATGGTGACGGAAATAATGTTCTGTTTTTTTCCTTGCCTTCCTAGCTTGTTTGCATTCATCGTTGAACCATGGTTTTCGAATATGTGGAACTGCAGAGGAATTTGGTATACACTCATCAGCTATGGAGTTCAATTCATCAGAAAAGCACTTAATAGCATCAGGAACGTCAATAAAACGTTCAGGTTTAAGTTTGGCAGCACACAGAGTTTCATATAAAGGCCAGTTAGCCTTTTTAAAATTCCACCATGATGATGGAGGAACATCAGATGGAGTTACAGCTTTTAATACAGTAGGAAAATGGTCACTTCCACAGAGATCATCGTGGACTGACCATTCGAATTCATTTAGTAGTTCGGAATTTGTGAGTGACAAGTGGAGAGCAGAATAGGTCCTTGTACCAGGGTGTAAATATGTGTTGGAACCATCATTATAAATACATAAATCAGTATCAGAACAAAAGTCCTCCAACAATTTACCTTTAGCGTTTGTAGTTACACTACCCCAGAGTGGGTTGTGGCCATTTAAATCTCCCATTATAATACAGGGCTTCGGGAGCTGATCATATAGAGCTTGAAGATCGGTTTTGGCAAACGCCGAAGACGGTGAAATATAAAGAGAGCATAATGTAAACGCTACATGTAAAGTAATTCTCACTGCAACAGCCTGCATATTAGTAATAAGTGGAACAGGGCTTTGCATAACGTTTTGTCTGACTAGAATGGATGATCCTCCAGTGGCCCTATCACCCGGAGGTGAAAAACAATGATATGCATTAAAATAACGAAGGTCAAATGTATCTGTTTGTTTTAAATATGCCTCTTGGAGACATAACGCTGAAGGTGTAAAATCTTGGACTAATAGCTGTAATTCATTGTAAATTAGTCCTCAATCCTCTGCAGTTCCACTGTACAATATTATTGGAATAAACTTTTTTGGTGGGTTAATAGGGGATCTACCCCTCACCTTTTTCGAGGGCGACAAGCTATGTGCCCTGGGATGGAAGTTTTCTGACACTTCCATGGCCTCAAGCGATCCGTATTTAATGAATAATTTTACGGGATTTTCTGAACCCATCTGGGGTCTGCCACTCTTTTTTGAAGATTTTGTTCTGGAGTCAGTTTTACTTTGAACAATATTCTTCGAGCTTGTTTTTGATCGTGATTTGTGAGTTGGCTGAGACAAAGATTGTTCTCCAGATACAGATGAAGTCTGACTACAGGACTGTGACCCGGCTTTAGATACCACCTCAGTGTTGACAGAAGATGTCAAGGTTTGGGTAGACTGTTCGGGTGCAACAAACCGAGCATTATTTGTTTTAACCCACGTCAAATCTGTCTGGCAATGTATCGACGAGGTACTTACTTTTGAGGTATATTCAGGAGTTCTTACAACTGATGCAAATGATTCAGTATGTGCAGCAGATTCCACAAGTTGTTTGGCGTCAGAAAAGCTGACGTTCTGGGTGAATTTAATTTTATTGATTTCCATTTGTTTTTTCCAGACTGGACACTCTTTGGCGAAAGACGAATGATTTCCCGAACAATTTGTACACTTTTTATGGTCACTGGTATTCAGAGTCCTGTGGGCAGTGATAGAGACGGGAATTCCAACAAATAATTCTGTTGACATGAGGTTCTTTGCTTGCTGTTTTCTGCTGCATTCAACCAACAGAGAGCCTGAACGCAAGCGTCTAACGTTTTTAACCTCACCTGCAAGGCCACGTATATCCTTGGAAATGGCAAAAGGGTTAAGAATCAGTGGCGTCTTGTCTACAGTTTCTAGGACTAAAAATCGTGGCCAACAGTCGATTCAGTTGGAGGTCGTTGGTCGTCATCATCGTTGTCAAGTTGACGTTTATTGCGTTTTTTGGGGGTTTGGTACTCCATAGGTAGTATATATGTTTCATCATCCGAGCTCCCCACCCACCACGGAGTATCACAAAGGACTATGCTAAACACAAGCGGGTCTCCAACTTGCAGCACCAAGGATACTCAGATGATATTCTCCAGCAGAAAAACCAAAAGATTGATTCTTCCACCAGATTGGCCAATGAGCCACCGCTTTCTGGGCATAAGACTCTAGGCAGAATTCATGTAAACAAAATTCCAGTCAAATAAAATTCTGAACAAAGGGTGCCAAGACTAAAGTTTAAACAATTCCAAATCAAATTTTGTGCAATTACATATTATCTATGCACAGGGCTTGGCATGACCAGCCGATTGGTTGAACCGTCTAGGTGAAGTCAGGGCCAAAGTGGTGTATTGGGCATTAGGAACACTGGTCCTGCTCCCATGCCCTCAACCACCAGGATCCCCTCCTCCACCGACACAGGGCCGCAACCCACGGCAAACGGGTTGGTGGACCAAATATCCCCCCGGGTCCACAACGGGAGTGTTGGCGAGCTCTTGGCGTTACCCAGCACCCACCACGAGGAGGTGGCTCGCCACGGATGCCTATCAGTGTTAAAGTGAAATTTGAAAATTGATGGATATTAAAAGAATGAAAGTTGTTACAAACACAGACTAACACCTGTTCACCTAAACAATTTCTTTGTAATTGTACCTCCTACTTTTAGTCCTAACGTAAAAAATCATGGTAGGTGTTTACGTGAAAACATGGCTGGTAGAGTTATCTCCCTGGAATGGATGTGCTGTCTCTCAACAGGCACGATGACAATATTGGGGTCTAAATGTATTGTATGAACAGACGTGTTATGGTAGATAATATTTCGTTATTATGAGATATTTTGAAATATGGAATGCCACATTAAACGGTATGTCAACCACATCACCTCGAGACAGCTTACAGTGGTAGAAGAGCCTGAAGTGAAGCGGTTCTTCAACGTATATCCATTGATGAGTGAGTGAGTATTGCACTGCTTTTAGCAATATTCAAACAATATCATGGCGGGAGACACCAAAAATGAGTTTCACACACTGCACCCATGTGGGGAATCGAATTCGGGTTTCGGCGTGACAAGCGAATGACTCGACTACAAGGCTAGCCCACGCTCCTCAGTGAAAACAAGCGTCATGAGTATTTGGTTTTTTTCCCTTTGTTTCCAGATTAGGTCATAGGGGACTCTGAGGGACTGTTAAAGGAGAATACGTCGAAATCCTGTCAACAAAGAATCGAGACTTCACAAAGAGAAAACTACTGGAAGCCGCCGAAATCCGCTGCCTCAAACCAACAAACAATGGATGCTACATACCATCACCAGAGGAGTAACCTTCAGTCACTCGCTCGTCACGCCTAAAACCAGGATTCTACTTCCCACATGGGTGCAAACTGTGAATAGCTGTGGTATAATAGCCGTGGTAGTGAGTAACTATGGAATCGGAGAAGGGACATTGTCGCATTGTCGCGTTGTCGCCCTCTCAAAAACAAGCAAAATGAGGTGAACATTAACCAAAGCGCGACAATGCGACAATGCGACAACGCGACATTTCGCCTGTTTGTCGCATTGTCGCGATGTCGCGTTTCGAATAACATTTACTCTGTTCCTCGTAAGTGCCACACGCGACATAGCGACACTTTTCAAGGTCAAAATATGTCGCGTTGTCGCATTGTCGCCCTATCTAAGATATGTAAGAATTCACTAAAACGCGAGACGCGACAATACGACAACGCGACATTTCATCAAAATGTCGCGATGTCGCACTGTCACGTGTCGCGCTTTATTAAAATATTGACCATAGTATGCATTTAACAAATTAACTGAAACGCGACACGCGACAATGCGACAAAATGTATGTCGCATTGTCGCGTTGTCGCCCTTTTTGTTACCGGTGCGCATGAGTAGAAAGTCAATTAATCTACGCATGCGCAGAAAATGTTATACACTATTCCATACTTCACTGGTCTTTCGTTACCTCCAATGGTTTTTGAAATGAAGTATTGCTCGAAATGGCAATGGGCCTTCTCTTCTTGAACTTAATGCAAATCTTTCTTTATTGTTTTACATACTGCAAATGTATTTAGCCAGTCAAGTGTGTTCTAGCAGCAAAACGAATTAGTAGCGCAACTACTAATTGTAATCACGGCGCACTGTTCCCCTGTCATTCAAGGCAGGGCAATTTGCTGAGCAGTTAGTCTCTTAGTCACACCATATAGTTATTACCATACGTTCGAATACCAGCACCATACACATTAATCAATTTGGAGATTTTTGACAGGTTGTGATTACAGGTTGTGAAAAACTAAAATATTGTTAAAATTCAAGCCAAATCTATCTATGTATCTGTCTATTTATCTATGTATCTATCCATTTATCTGTGTATCTATGTATCTATGTATCTGTGTATCTATCTATGTATCTATCAATATTTTATTATCAGATTCGGGATTATACTCTTACAAATATGAACACCCAAACCTACATTTTTCCTTATTTCAGCCTCAAGTTTGTTTTTTCTTCATATTCGGGTTTCGGCATTTGAATCCCGAATCTGAATATTTTGTTCAGATTCGGAGTTATGAACATCAGTGTCAACATACATTATCTCACCCATTCTAAGGTACTAGGGACCGCTAGTAAACCTGGCTTTCGTAAACACATGAACACCCGGACCCACATTTTCCCATATTTCAGCCTCAAGTTTGGTTTTTCTTCATATTCTGGTTTCGGCATTTCAATCCCGAATCTGAATATTTTGTTCGGATTCGGGATTCGAATCCCGAATCTGAATATTTTGAAGAAAAGTCAATATTGAGGCTGAAATATGGAAAAATGTAGGTTTGGGTGTTCATGTTTTTAAGATTTTATTCCCGAATCTAAAATTAAAACATTCATGGATATACATATACATACATAGATACATAGAGTCATGGATACACAGATAGATGCATAGATACATACATAGATACATACATACATATCTACATACACACACACGCACGCACGCACGCACGCACACATACATAGATGCATTGATAAATAGACAGATATATAGATAAATAGATACATAGATACATAAATAGATACATAGACACATGCATAGATACACAGATACAGAGATACATACATAGATACATACAGAGATACATAGATGCATGCATAGATGCACACATAGAATACATACACGATACATGATACATACATACATGATACACAGATACATAGATACATAGAGGCATAGATACGTACATAGATACAGATAAAGATACATAGATGCATAGGTGCATACATAGATACATACATACACAGATACATAAATACATACGCACGCACGCACGCACGCGCGCACACACGCACGTACACACGCACACACACATACATACATACATACATACATACATACATACATAGATGCATTGACCCATAGACAGACATATAGATAAATAGATACATACAGAGATGCAAAGATAGATACATACATATATACATACATAGATGCATAGATACATAAATACATAAATAGGTGAACACATAGATACATAGACACATACATGATACAAAATATATACATACATGATACACAGATACATAGGTACATAGGTACATAGGTACATAGATACATAGATAGAGCTACAGAGATGCATACATACATACACACATACACACATACACACATACATACATACATACATACATACATACATACATGCATACATACATACATATGAAGAAGAAAATATTCAGATTAGGGATTCGAATCCCGAATCCTGAATCCGTTCCTAACTTCATGTTCCTCAAATTCATCAGGTGATGTCCTCGAATGGGTCACTATGTTCCATAATGTGGCTCCTGACAGTTTCGTGGTACAGTCCTGTCCGACGCTGATGAATTTGTCTGGGATCTGCCTCTGTTCAGCCAGCAGTGGATGGATACCACGTAGAATTAGATATCACTTAACCATCCGTCACCTCAATGACAGTTTTGGTCCACTTTGAACGTGATAATGGGAAAACGCCTTACAAATGGACTGTTAGCAGTAGGATGTTAGAAACAAATGACTTCACTTGGTAGAGTTGCGTACACTTGTAGTGCCAGAAACCAGCTTTCCCTCCCTCACTCCTCTTACTCTTCTCGCCGCTCCACTCCACTCACCCAAGGTGTATTGCTATAAATAGCACGGTATTTCATTACAATGATGTATTGTGATGCCCGTTTGAATCCTATATTATTAATCCTGCACATAGCCTGATTCACAATATGCCTCAACATTTTTTCATACGGATACTAGATCCAGCGATATACATGTACTTGTATCGTTTTAAACCTACGGCTGTTATATGAAATAAAATTCAGCAAAAGGGTCAGTCTCAATAGAACCATTCCGTTAAGCAACGACACTCAACCACTCTGGACTTCACGACTAGATGTACGTTCATTTATCATTGTTCTGATGTCGATCCCTGGCTATCTGAACCCTTTAAAAATATTTTTTTTTACATTCCGCCGTAACTAATAAAATTTTGATGAAATGTCGTATTCACGCATTACCGCGCGTCGCGCTTTGTTAAAATGTTGACTACAGTATGTATTATAAGATATTAACTAAAACGCGACACGCGACAATGCGACATTTTGATGAAATGTCGCATTGTCGAGCGTCGCGTTTTGTTAAAATATTGACTGCAGTATGTATTATAAGATATTTACTAAAACGCGACACACGACAATGCGACAACGCGACATTTTGATGAAATGTTGACTACAGTATGTATTATAAGATATTTACTAAAACGCGACACGCGACAATGCGACAATGCGACAATGTGACATTTTGATGAAATGTCGCGTTGTCGCATTGTCGCGTTTTATTCATTAAACTACAATACATACATTGGTCAAAATTTTAACAAAGCGCGACAATGCGACAACGCGACATTTCATGAAAATGTCGCGTTGTCGCATTGTCGCGTTTTAGTCAATATGTTATAATCCATACTGTGATCAATCTTTTAACAAAGCGCGACGCGTGACAATGCGACAATGCGACATTTCGTGAAAATGTCGCATTGTCGGGTGTCGCGTTTTATTAGTTACGGCGGAATCCAAAAAACTATCACAAGCATGAATATTTTTATATGCTTTTTAAGAGCTGAGATACCCGTGATTCGAACTCAGAACAATGATAAATGAACATCCATGTTGCCGTGTTAGTGTGTGGGTTAAGGGTGCGTGGTTAATGGAATGCCGTATTCAAACTGTCCATTTTGCTGAAGAATATTATGATTCAGTAGGTGCCTGTTTGAAACGATACAAGTATATAAGTATCACTTGATCAAGCATCCAAAAGTATGAGATATATTGTGAATTATCTCATATGCAGGGTTAATAAGACAGGATTCAAATAGAACTAAAAACAGACATGACAACACATTATTGTATTGAAATACCTTGCCAATTTGCGAAGCTTCCCAAACCTTGAGAGAGTGCAGCGGCGGAGGAGTGAGGAGTGGTGTGGAGCGAAGCGGAGAGGAGTGGGCTAGGGTGGAGTGGAGTAGAATGGAGCGCCGGAGGAGTGAAGGAGGAGGAGGGTAGAGGAGAGGTGTCGTGTGGAATGGATTGGAGCGTCGCAGAGTAGGAGGAGGGAGGGAGGGAGACTTGGTTTCTGGCACTTCAAGGGTACGCAATACTACCAAGCTATTTCATCGTTTCTAATAAATCATCCCTCCAAAAGAAACGCATAGGCGATTTGTATTTTTACAACTCTTCTGTTGCCAGGCGTCTGAATGTTAGTCTGTGCAAGATATAATGACTTGCAGCTCGTTGCAGCCAAACAGATGTAAGAAATCACCGCCCCTTTTCAGGCAGACCTAGAGTTACCACTGCAGCTCAAATAGGTACATGCGGGTACTACAGTTGCGTGATGGTACTCCCACGGGTGAGAGCACAGCAGCCAGGGCACCTGGGCTTCAGAGGATGTCAGGTCAAACTGTACGGAACAGGCTGAAAGAAATTCGTTTGAGAACCAAAAAACAAGACGTCTTAACGGAATGGTTCTATTGAGACTGACCCTTTTGCTGAATTTTATTTCATATAACAGCCGTAGGTTTAAAACGATACAAGTACATGTATATCGCTGGATCTAGTATCCGTATGAAAAAATTTTGAGGCATATTGTGAATCAGGCTATGTGCAGGATTAATAATATAGGATTCAAACGGGCATCACAATACATCATTGTAATGAAATACCGTGCTATTTATAGCAATACACCTTGGGTGAGTGGAGTGGAGCGGCGAGAAGAGTAAGAGGAGTGAGGGAGGGAAAGCTGGTTTCTGGCACTACAAGTGTACGCAACTCTACCAAGTGATGTCATTTGTTTCTAATATCCTACTGCTAACAGTCCATTTGTAAGGCGTTTTCCCATTATCACGTTCAAAGTGGACCAAAACTGTCATTGAGGTGACGGATGGTTAAGTGATATCTAATTCTACGTGGTATCCATCCACTGCTGGCTGAACAGAGGCAGATCCCAGACAAATTCATCAGCGTCGGACAGGACTGTACCATGAAACTGTGACAGGAGCCACATTATGGAACATAGTGACTCATTCGAGGACATCACCTGATGTTTCTGCCGATGTGGCTTGAATTTTAACAATATTTCAGTTTCTCACAGGCTGTCATCTGGATATCGGCGAAATGTTCAAAGTGATTAATGTGTATGGTGCTGGTATTCGAACTTATGATAATAGTTGTCTGGTGTGATTAAAAGACTAACTCTACACAGCAAATGCCCCGCCTTGAATGACAGGGCAACCGTGTGCCGTGATTACAATGAAAAGTTGCGCAAATAATTGTCTTGCTGCTAAAACACACTTCATTGGGTAATTACATTTATATATGAAATAATTTTCAAACCAACAATGAAGATTTGCATTAAGTTCAAGAAAAGCAGCCCAACTGCCATTTCGAACACTACTTCATTTTAAAAACCATTGGATGTAGCAAAAAGACCATTGAAGTATGAAATAGAGTTTAACTTTTCAGGCGCATGCGTACTATAATTGACTTTCTACGCATACGCACCGGTAATTGAAAAGGGCGACAACGCGACAATGCGACATTTCAATATGTCGCATTGTCGCGTGTCGCGTTTTAGTAAATGTTTAGTTTTTCTTTACACATCTTAGATAGGGCGACAATGCGACAACGCGACATATTTTGACCTTGAAAGTGTCGCATTGTCGCGTGTCGCACTTTGGAGGAACAGAGAAAATGTTACTCAAAACGCGACAATGCGACAAATGGGCGAAATGTCGCGTTGTCGCATTGTCGCGCTTTGATAAATTTTCACCTCATTTTGCTTGTTTTTGAGAGGGCGACAACGCGACAATGCAACAACGCGACAATGTCCCTTCTCGGATTCCATAAGTAACCGTGGCACATTAGTCGTTTTCACGGGTCCTACAACGTATAGGAATGTGCATATCAACATTTGGCTCGTTTTATCAGAACTGTGAATGTTGATGACTTGGAGATCAATATCATTGCATTTCCAAACTGCATACTTCAGTGATCCACACAAATTACAAAAATGTACTTAAAAGCAGTATGTGCACTGACAAGATGCATTACAGCCCAGCACTTTAATGAACTCTTGTTAGCTATCAGTGTTAAAGTGAAATTTGAAAATTTGCGGATATTAAAATAATGAAAGTTGTTACAAACGCCGACTAACTTCTTTTCGAAGTTAATTTAACAGTTTCTTTGTAATTGTATTTCCTACGTTCAGTCTCTGAACCAACAGAAAAATATCCTTTGATTGCGGGAAAGCACGGCCGGTATAGTTATCTCCCTGGAATGGACGTGCTGTCTCTCCCCAAGCACTAATGGTGATTTGGGAGTCTACAAGTATTGTATGAACCTACGTGTTATAGTAGATGAAATAGATCCAAATGGATTTAAATCTTTCAGTTAGTAATGCTAACATTAATGAGATATTTGGAAATGTGGAACCGCGCATTAAACGGCATGGCAACCACAACACGTCGGTTTACAGTGGTAGAAGAACCTGGGCTGACTTGCACAAAGCGATCTTAGCGCTACAATGATTGTAACTCCCAATCTTCAACATAGGCTTAAGACAGTCGTAGCGCTAAGATCGCTTTGTGCAAGTGGGCCCTGGAGTGATGCGGTTCTTCAACGTATTTCCATTGATGAATGAGTGAGTATTGCGCTGCTTTTAGCAATATTCCAGTAATATCCCGCCTGGGGACACCAAACATGAGCTTCACACATTGCACCCATGTGGGGAATCGAACTCGGGTTTGGACGTGAAGACCGAATGACTCGAACACAAGGCTACCCCACCTTCCCTCAGTGAAAACAAGCGTCACAAGTGATGTTTTATGTAATATTCGGACACAGAGGACTCTGAGAGATTGTTAAAGGATGGTAATGGCGTAGGAAAGGAGCAAAATAATCAGTTTCATTCTATGTTCAGTTACATGTGTTATGTTTAGACAGGAATTCTGCAGTACACACTGGACTTACGCCACAGGGTACACCCGAACTCCTAAATCACATAATATTCCTGAACAAAGCTCGGTTAACACTGCATGACCTTTCTATACATCACAGGTCACCACATACACTTCTATATACTACGATAACCCCTATACGCATCCGAACTCCGTGCTCCACTGTACAACACGGATCACTGCACCAGAGCACTGAACACGGCACATTCCTCCATAAATATTCAAAAACATCGCAAAGCACTGCACAGGACGTCCACACACTGCCTCAACTGTCTGAACACGGTACGGTCCTGCACTTTAATTCAGACACATCATACTTCGTGTTTGATCGCACAGCGTATCAAACTACCTTCCAAAACCACATGTCATAAAACATACTATTAACACTTCAAATGTTGGCTAAATCTCTCTCATGTTTACAGAACAGGGGAGAACAGACAATTCCGTTCTTCTCTTCTATGCCCTTCGTTGGGTTTTGCTCTACTCTATTCTCAGACTGTTATTCCCTGATCTGTTCTATTCGTCTGTATTCTGACGTACCCTACTGTGTTTAGCTCCTTTCTCTTCTGTTCTCTGTTGTGCACGTGAATATGTTCTGTTCTGCTCTGCTCATCTCTGTCCTGTTGAAGCCTCGTGTGTACTGCTCTGTCCCTTTCTGCTCTGGTGTACTCTAGTCTGTTTTGCTCTGCGCTGTTTGCCTTTGCTCTGCCCCACTATGATTGATCTGAAACCCAGTGCTGATGAACCGACAATATCATTTACACAATGCATCATAAAGATCCATACCTCAAGGTGACAGGACTGACTGAACAATAAACAGTTGAAACAACCGTTATTCCCCGCCATGATATTTTTCGAATATTTCGCCTTTTCAACAAGAACAGTCAACCTCTGCATCTACGTTAACAGTGTGCTGACTGGAGAATCCATGTTAACAGGGTGCTGACTGTGGAATCCATGATAACACTAAGCTGACTGGAGAATCCATGTTAACAGGGTGCTGACTGTGGAATCCATGATAACACTAAGCTGACTGTGGAATCCATGTTAACAGTGTGCTGACTGTGGAATCCATGATAACACTAAGCTGACTGTGGAATCCATGTTAACAGTGTGCTGACTGTGGAATACTTGTTAACATTTTGCCGACTGGAGAATCCATGTTAACAGTGTGCTGACTGTGGAATCCATGTTAACAGTGTGCTGACTGTGGAATCCATGTTAACAGGGTGCTGACTGTGGAATCCATGTTAACAGGGTGCTGACTGTGGAATCCATGTAAACAGGGTGCTGACTGTGGAATACTTGTTAACATTTTGCCGACTGGAGAATCCATGTTAACAGTGTGTTGACTGGAGAATCCATGTTAACATTGTGTTGACTGGGGAATCCATGTTAACATTGTGTTGACTGGGGAATCCATGATAACACTAAGCCGACTGTGGAATCCATGTTAACAGTGTGCTGACTGTGGAATCAATGTTAACATTGTGTTGACTCGGGAATCCTTGTTGACAGTGTGGTGACTGGGGAATCCTTGTTAACAGTGTGGTGACTCGGGAATCCAAGTTAACAGTGTGGTGACTCGGGAATCCTTGTTAACAGTGTGGTGACTCGGGAATCCTTGTTAACAGTGTGGTGACTCGGGAATCCATGTTAACAGTGTGGTGACTCAGGAATCCTTGTTAACAGTGTGGTGACTCGGGAATCCTTGTTAACAGTGTGGTGACTCGGGAATCCATGTTAACAGTGTGCTGACTCGGGAATCCATGTTAACAGTGTGGTGACTCAGGAATCCTTGTTAACAGTGTGGTGACTCGGGAATCCTTGTTACCAGTGTGCTGACTGTGGAATCCATGTTAACAGAGTGCTGACTGTGGAATACTTGTTAACATTTTGCCGACTGGAGAATCCATGTTAACAGTGTGTTGACTGGAGAATCCATGTTAACATTGTGTTGACTGGGGAATCCATGTTAACATTGTGTTGACTGGGGAATCCATGATAACACTAAGCCGACTGTGGAATCCATGTTAACAGTGTGCTGACTGTGGAATCAATGTTAACATTGTGTTGACTCGGGAATCCTTGTTGACAGTGTGCTGACTCGGGAATCCTTGTTAACAGTGTGGTGACTTGGGAATCCTTGTTAACAGTGTGGTGACTCGGGAATCCAAGTTAACAGTGTGGTGACTCGGGAATCCCTGTTAACAGTGTGGTGACTCGGGAATCCTTGTTAACAGTGTGCTGACTCGGGAATCCTTGTTAACAGTGTGCTGACTCGGGAATCCTTGTTAACAGTGTGGTGACTCGGGAATCCTTGTTAACAGTGTGCTGACTCGGGAATCCATGTTAACAGTGTGGTGACTCGGGAATCCTTGTTAACAGTGTGGTGACTTGGGAATCCTTGTTAACAGTGTGGTGACTGGGGAATCCATGTTTACCTGAGGCATGGTATCTCAGTGAGTGAGTGAGCTGGGGTTTTACACTGATTTTAGCAATATTAAAAGGATATCACAGCGACACCAGAAATGCGCTTCACCCATGATACTCATGTTACCAGCAAGGCTTCCCTACTGCCTCGTCTAACACAAGCAAACAAGCATGAGTGCGGACTAGTGCAAGTTGCTTCATGTTTGGAACCACAAGGTAATACCTAACGATGGAGACACAAATATGCAGTCTAGATTTTGTGTGTGAAAGGACAGCTGTAGTACAGAGGTCCAAGTATGCCTCCTATTATATTTCAGAGTATGCACTTGCACTGACGTTACCTTCCTAAGGTAAGATATTCCTTATCTGTGACTGTCTCAGGTACTCCACAGTTACTGCTTTGAAACTCGATATTTTTCGTCAGTGGATGAATTGTTAGGTTTCCGTTCAAGAAAATTTGTGTGAACGTCTTTGCAGGTTTAATGCCCGACCATGTATAACAACTGCCATACTTGTACCTTTGTGTACACGTCTTTGTGGGAATTCATACTGACATGTTGAAATATGTAGGACAAATTTGTTTGTAAATGTATCTTTCTAATTGTATGCACGTGTCTCCATGCGTGAACGTAATCCCAATTGCGTAGATGCATGAATATGGTGTTGATCACTGGGTTGTCTGATTATTCTTTGCTATCCGACGGAAATAATGCCACACCGACGCTTTATTTCACCACGCTCACTCTACACAGAATCAGATTTTGAAAGAAGAGTCTTCATTTATTTATGTTTCGTATTGTGTTGTGGCCATGTCATATCTAACGTACTTACAAAAGGTTTCAATGTCTTCTGAGTGCTATCGTTTTTCAAACCACTTTTAAGTGTTAGACGCGCGACAACCGAGGCTGTCCTTATGTAGAGCTCCACATCCGATTCGGACGCAAATCGTGAGGAGGTATTCCCTTAGCAGCGCTTCTTAGATGTTTTTCTGATGAAGTGAATGAGCTTAGATCTACGCCGCTTTTACCATTATTCAGCAAAATTACGACGGGGGATACTAGAAAAGGTCTTCACACACAGAACTCATGTGAGGAATCAACCTTGTCTTCTACGTGACGAGCAGACGCTTTAACCCTATTGCCCCGTGTAGCGAAGTGTAGTGTATGAGTTTAGTTTTACGCCGCTTCTAGCAGTATTCAACAATATCACGTTTGTTACACCGGAAATGGGCGTGAACAAGCGGGTAAAGTGTTCACTCATCACGCCGAAGACCAGGGCTCGACTTCCCACATGGGCACGATGTGTAAAGTTCAATTCTGGTGTTCCCCGCCGTGACAATGCTGGAATACTGCTAATAGCGACGTAAAATCCAACTCACTCACTCTTTAAAAGTCAGGACTTAATCATTTGAAAAAGAACATTATCAATTGATCGGTTCTGACCAAGTCTTCATCCGGGGTGGATGATAGTCTGGATAGGACAGACGAGGTGTTGGAGTAGACGTTGGCAGAGCGATGGTAAAAACATGGAGGTTGCAACATGGAGGTAGCAACATAGAGGTTGCAACATGGAGGTTGCAACATGGAGGTAGCAACATGGAGGTTGCAGCATAGAGGTTGCAACATGGAGGTTGCAACATGGAGGTAGCAACATGGAGGTAGCAACATGGAGGTAGCAACATGGAGGTAGTAACGTGGAGCTAGCCACGTAGATGTTGCAACATGGAGGTTGCAACATGGAGGTAGCAACATGGAGGTAGCAACATGGAGGTTGCAACATGGAGGTTGCAACATGGAGGTAGCAACATGGAGGTTGCAACATGGAGGTAGCAACATGGAGGTAGCAGCATGGAGGTAGCAACATGGAGGTTGCAACATGGAGGTTGGATCATGGAGGTTGCAACATGGAGGTTGGATCATGGAGGTTGCAACATGGAGGTTGCAACATGGAGGTAGCAACATGGAGGTTGCAACATGGAGGTTGCAACATGGAGGCTGCAACATGGAGGCTGCAACATGGAGGTAGCAACGTGGGGGTTGCAACATGGAGGTTGCAACATGGAGGTTGGAGCATGGAGGTAGCAACATGGAGGTTGGATCATGGAGGCTGCAACATGGAGGTAGCAACATGGAGGTTGGAGCATGGAGGTTGCAACATGGAGGTAGCAACATGGAGGTTGCAACACGGAGGTTGCAACAGGGAGGTAGCAACATGGAGGTAGCAACATGGAGGTAGCAACATGGAGGTAGCAACATGGAGGTAGCCACGTGGAGGTTGCAACATGGAGGTAGGATCATGGAGGTTGCAACATGGAGGTAGCAACATGGAGGTAGCAACATGGAGGTAGCAACATGGAGGTTGGAGCATGGAGGTTGCAACATGGAGGTAGCAACATGGAGGTAGCAACATGGAGGTTGCAACATGGAGGTAGCAACGTGGAGGTAGCAACGTGGAGGTAGCCACGTGGATGTAGCAACGTGGAGGTAGCCACGTGGAGGTAGCAACATGGAGGTTGCAACATGGAGGTAGCAACATGGAGGTTGCAACTTGGAGGTTGCAACATGGAGGTAGCAACATGGAGGTTGCAACATGGAGGTAGCAACGTGGAGGTAGCCACGTGGAGGTAGCAACATGGAGGTTGCAACATGGAGGTACCAACATGGAGGTAGCAACATGGAGGTTGCAGCATAGAGGTTGCAACATGGAGGTTGCAACATGGAGGTTGCAACATGGAGGTAGCAACATGGAGGTAGCAACATGGAGGTAGCAACATGGAGGTTGGATCATGGAGGTTGCAACATGGAGGTTGCAACATGGAGGTTGCAACATGGAGGTAGCAACATAGAGGTTGGAGCATGGAGGTTGCAACATGGAGGTAGCAACACGGAGGTTGCAACACGGATGTTGCAACATGTAGGTAGCAACATGGAGGTTGCAACATGGAGGTAGCAACACGGAGGTTGCAACACGGAGGTTGCAACATGGAGGTAGCAACATGGAGGTAGCAACATGGAGGCTGGATCATGGAGGTTGCAACATGGAGGTTGGAGCATGAGACTCAGCCTTGATATTTATTCCAACTGTGACACTAGCTACAGTTGTAAGATGAATACAGTGAACCTAAGTAGCATGTAGTGGTTTTAGGCATGTCAGCACCATACATGCAGCAACATACCAATACATTCCGCAGTATATTCTGCCAAACATCCAGCTATACACTCAACAATATATTCAGCAATACACTCAGCAATATATTCAGCAATATATTCAGCAATACACTCAGCAATACACTCGGGAATACAATCGACGGTTACACTCAGCAATACAATCAGGAATACACCCGGCAATACGCTCATTACTCAGATATACATTTGGCAATACATTCATCAATTCATTCAGCAACACATTCGGCAATACACTCAGCAATACACTCAGCAATATATTCAGCAATACACTCAGCAACACATTCAGCAATACACAGCAATATATTCAGCAATAGACTCAGCAATACATTGAGCCATACATTCATCTATACATTCACCAATGCATTCAGTATGCACATAGCTGACACACCATGATTACAATGTTCTCTTCAGGGTAAAGTCATAACTACTGTCCTTCTAATATTATTGTCCAATTTCTTGGTGTATGCAGTCACAAGCTGTAGTTCATGAAATCAGTTATCCGACAAGTAACATCTGTTTTGATAAAAGCCACAGATGATAATGCCGGTGAAAACCTTATTAAATTAAAGCAGTAGTCCAAAGTAAAGATTATACATTTTGGGATATCGTGTTTTACATCAGAAATAGATACGGTTATATTTGACCAACCTAATTCAACACTTGGGGGAAAACAGCGTGTTCATTATCGTGGAAGTAGGTGTGTAACACACTGCTATCGTTCAGGTAACTCGGCTCAGGTAGACAGTGAAAGGTGGATTATACGTGTTTTCATGGCAGCCTGACAAACAGAAGTGTGAATACATATGACAGGATAACGACCACCTCTGGTGACCGTTACGGCAAAACAACGGCATTTCAGGGTCACTTTTACCGAAAGTGGTCGCCATTGGTTTAGGAGTGCTCCCCAAAATAGGTGTGTATGCGCGTCCAGCTCGGATGCATACGGTGCGCAATCGATTCCTAACGTGTCTGTGCTAACACTCTTCCTTAGACCAGTCCCAAATCTGTCGCAGCGATGATATCCTGATTTGTAAGTCATAATCCGCGGCGTCCCATACCTTGGGTGATTCGCAACGGTGCCTTTTGGCTGCATGGGCGTTCTGCGACAACGTTTCTGATTTGCGAGTCGCAGCATTCTCGTTTTTACATTAAACTTATAATTTCGATGCATTTTTCTGTTTTACAATGCCCGCGTGCTTGCATTCCATTGCACGTGTGGTTACAAAGGTGATCACTTGATTCGCTGTTCGCGTATTTAACGCGTTTTGACCAAATGTTTCACGTCTGACCAGGTTCACACAACCAGCATGTCATTGTCACCTGTATGGCACAACTAAAACTAAAAGAAGTTGGGTGTCATGTTTCTAATTCTGTTGAATAAATGATTCGCTTTGAACGACAGCTGTAACAGACGAGCAGAATGTTTTATCATATCATCGTCTGATGAGTACACATCACAAGCTGTTGCCTGGAGTGTTCACATTGTCAAACTTCAAATCGAGAAGCTCGATGCTAACAGGTAAGACACAATTTGGTCTAAAAGTTTCTTATTTTTCCAAAGCACAACATGCTTATCTTAAAAGGCCACAGGGTCTGCCACGAATTTGGTCCGTTCCAT
Source organism: Haliotis asinina (assembly GCF_037392515.1). Classification (NCBI taxonomy): domain Eukaryota; kingdom Metazoa; phylum Mollusca; class Gastropoda; order Lepetellida; family Haliotidae; genus Haliotis; species Haliotis asinina. Next base: position 9,706,212 of record NC_090295.1, on the reverse strand, counting down.
TTTCATGCTTATATCAAAAGACGACAGCCTGCGGAACGAATCTGGTCCTGTCTCAAACTGGCCCATATCCTGCACCAAACTGGCCCATATCACTCCATTTCTGTCTCCAAAGACGAAAGTTCTCGACACAAACATGGTTCATAACACTCCATGCTCGTCTTTGGGCCCGGTATGAAATTGTTCTGAACACTACAGGTTTCTCTCAAAAAGGGCCCTGTACGAAGTTGATCCACACCACTGAATACCTGTCTGAAAGGACGACAGGGCCCCTCTGAACACACCAGGCTTGTCTCCATGAGAATGCCCTTTCGGAGTTGGTTCATAACACTGCATGCTTGTCACAAGGGATGACAATGCCTGGCACAGTGTCCGTCCATCACACTGCATGCTTGTCTTAATAGACGGCAATGCCAGACACGGTCTATAACACTACATGGGGGAAGGATAACAATATATGCACGAACATCTTCTTTATTGCTGTGAGAGTGACGCTACAGTATAGGTTCTAACTATCAAGCAAGTGAGGTTATCAAGCAAGTGATAATGGTGGTGTTAGAACCTACTCCGAAACGTCGCTCTCACAGCAAAAAAGAAGTTGTTCATCCATGTATTGTTATCCTTACTTCCCCAAATTCTAAATACCTTTCAAAGAAGTTAACACTGCATGCTTGTCAAAAGGAACCACAATGTCAGACACATATATTGCCCTTAACACTGCATGCAAAGAACGACAATGCCAGTCTGAAAAGACTGCAATGTCCCATAAGGAGCTGCTCAGATCCAATGCTCAGATCATCGTTTTTCAAGTAAAAAGCAAAACAGAACAAAGAAACACGCAAACAATATTTTGCGTACATGTTTGGAAGCATGGATTCTGATTTATTTAAACGCTCAAAAGAATTGGACTACATCTTTATAATTTTATTTCTGCACGCACTTGTATAAAACCTACCGCGAGCACTGACCATGATACCCATGCTGGTCTGAAAGGATGAAGTATAACGATGAGTGTACAACGCCAAAGAGCATGGCTTTGACAAATCATGAGTTCTTTTGTGTTAAGCTGGCAGTCGTCCGAATTGGCACAGGACTCTAGGTGAGGAGCACACCTCTACACATCAATGTCTGTCATTACAGTCGACTTGTCCAACCTTTCTCCCAAGTATCACCGGATGTGCCAGGAAGTGACTACGCAGCCCCTCAAATACGACTTTTTTCCCCATCTGACACATGAAGAGGGACTTAAGATAATATTGATAAACCTAATTTCTCTTCCCACAATTACAATGTCAAACGCATTACTTGTTGGATAATATGAAATGTGATTGTTTTTACAATATTTCAGATATCGGACTGGCGTGTACAGATTATCGACTTTAACTGTCCTATTCAAAATGGACACCGAGGATATTTCTCCTCTCCTTCCGGAAAAACACGAGAGCCGGGTGGTCAGATCCGTTCCTGTCCTCTGGAGCGCAATAGGATGCGGAGTCGTCTCCTTTCTGGTAGCCCTAGCCATTGCGTCTTTACCACCAACCATCAGTCAGTATGTCCACGCTCAACTCCTCGACGGCTATAACACCACCACTTCGGACGAAGGTAGCTCTGCCTGCGAAGTCAATACTACATCTACGACAGATGACCCTTTAGTGAAAGTGCAACAAGAGACGTCCAACTTCCTACTCCTACTCGCCGTCGTCAACAACGTCCCTGCCGTCTTTATAAATGTCATCCTGGGCTCCACCTCCGACTACCTTGGCAGGAAGATGTTGTTCTTCATCCCAAGTGTCGGATTCTTTCTCCGATACGTTTTCTGTGTTGTGATCATGGCTTTAGAGATGGATTTCGAATACTTTTACATTGCGTATTTTCTGGACGGCCTCGGGGGGTCATTTGGGGCCTTTCTTGTAGCGAGTTTCGCGTACACGGCTGACATCACTTCTAATGGACGTGAGCGGATCCTGGCAACGTCTGCATTGGAAGTGTGCCTGGCACTAGCTGCCTGTTCAGGGATGCTGATCACTGGATTCTTCATACCGTTAGTTGGATATCTGAATCTGAACATCATCATGACTTGTACGGTGTTCCTAGCAACCGTCATAATCCTGTTCCTGCCAGAGACGATGGACAATGGAACCAAGCAGCCCTGGTCTCCTGTTACACATTTCAAAAATGTGTTTGGATTCTATTTCTTCAAAAAAGGCACAAAAGCAAGGACATACAGATTAATGCTTTCAATATTTCTTTTTGCAATTTTTAGTGTCGTTGGTCGGACAAGCATCGAAACATTGTATGTTCTGAACAGACCGTTTTGCTGGAATTCAATCCAAGTAGGATATTTCGGTGCACTTAGAATTGGACTGACAAGTGTTGGCTCTTTGATAGCAGTCAAATGCCTTCAGAGACACATTCGTGATCAAACAATTGCCCTAGTTGGTGCCGTAGATGCTGCCATAGCATGTGTATTGGAAGGCATGGCGACTTCCGGTTGGATGCTCTATTTGGTTCCGGTGGTTGGCATAGTGAACTCGACAACACTTCCTGTCATCCGGGGTAGTATATCTAGTATGACGTCACAAACAGAACAAGGTGCCGTCTTTGCCGGAACGGGAGTTGTGGAGACTGTAATGAGTTTGGTATCGCAGGTTGCCTTCACGTCCATGTATTCAGCAACTGTAGGGTCGTTCAAGGGGTCGGTGTTTTTCCTCATGGCTGGGTTTAGTGGAGTTGCAACGGTGTTGATCATCACTTGGATGGCCATTACACCCCGATTCGACCACACGATTCGCGTCTCCTCAAATGAATCGCAGAAGTCGAAAAGAAACAATTCCCACACTGAAAACACAAATATGTAATTGTAAGCGTAGTCATGTCGGTACAACCTAATTTATCTCTTTAACAAATACAATTGGCCTTGAATCCGTCTAATTGCAGTAATGTAAATGTATATTATTCTGTTTATTTGGAAACATAAATAAATCCACAAATGTATTTCGTGAAACGATTCGGAAAATGGCCGAGACGGCGATGGGATGACGTGTGGATTATGTAGGATCCCAACATCTCGTCGTATCCTTGCACCTTTAGATACGACTTACCCAGCAGTCCCCCAATCCTTGATATCTCCAGGGTATACGTTCCGATAAGTCTCCACTATACCCTATAGACAAATTTATAGTTCCGAAACTTTAAAAACGTATATGCAAGAACTCTTTCTGCCTCTTTCAGAGAACATCTGCATGGTTTGTATAGTCAAGTTTAATCGGTTATAGAATTTGGAAAGCGAAAGTGAGTTGTGATTGGTTCGCTCAACCTCCCAACGTAGACACCTGATTGGATGAAAAGCCAGCATTGGTAGGTAATAAACTAGACTGAGCAGTAGATGCGTCTAGGGTATAGTGGAGACTTATCGGAACGTATACCCTGGAAATATCGAGGATGGCAGCCCCCAATTCCTTCAAAACTGGTCCTTAAGGGTAGCAAAGTGGTTAAAGCGTTTGCTCTTCATGCTGAAGACCATGGTTCGATTGGCCAGATGGGTACAATGTGCTCATTACCAGTGTTCTCAACCGTGATATTGCTGAAATATTGCTAAAAGCAAGAAAAAAAACGTAAAACCAAAATCACGCACTCCCCTCCACTCCCCTTCTTGTTATATGACAAATGGGTATTTAAAAAAATAAAAGGCCAGTTATAGCTCGGAAGATATTACGCGGAGAGTACAGATGTTGATTTTAATATTCTTGACTGGGAACAATATATTTTTTTCCAATGTGAAAGACGCACATCAACTCCTACGTACAAATACCTACGTGCCAGATTAATAATTTGACGCTGTTTATATGTATTATCAGCTCAGGTCTTTGAAGGGCATTTAGAAGTGAAATGCATAAGAATGAAGATTTTATGGATATCAACTTCTTTATATGAGAACACAACGTTTCGGAGTTAATGCTTACTCCTTCATCAGGATGAAGGAGTAAGATGAAGGAGTAAACATTAACTCCGAAACGTTGTGTTCTCATATAAAGAAGTTGATATCCATAAAATCTTCATTCTTATTATCAGATCAGTTTACATTCTGTACAATATGCAATTCGAGACACTAGCATAAGTCGTGCTATGCATTCTTTATTAAAACGCAAACAGCCCTACAGGAGCCCTGTTTAGTTTGTTGTGTATGATCTTTCTGTAATAACCTGCTGTGACACTTTAATGATGTTTATTAGTTATTTTGTTGAATCTCTATCTTTTTGTTTAGATGTTTCTATGCCATACAAGTCTACAATAACAATGTACACCATGATTTGAACAGGTTGCTGTCTCAAGAAGACTATCCGACGGCCATCAAAAGAAAATTATCAAGGGAATTTCCTTAGCAGGGCATCATCAGGGAAACATTTTCACAGAAACATTATCAGAGGTCATTGTCAAGGAAGCGTTACCACGGCAGGTTATGAAGGGGAACATTATTAGAGGAAAGTCATCATATGTCATTGGTAAGGGACCGTCATCGGGAGTGCCATTATTGGAACATTATCAGAGGTCATTGGCAAAGAAATGTCAACAGAGCGGGTTATGAACAATGTTCGAAATAACCGCTCGAAGGCCCAGCACCGGATGCTATTGTATCGAGCCAGCAGTTTCAAATATTAGAAGACCCTTGTGTCCTTCAGTAAATTATCTGTCTTTTTCCGACTGGAATCTTTCCCTGTTCATCTTATTAACATTTGAGAATCATCCACGATCCTTCATGCTACAATAGCATACAGATTCAATTTCTGGTATTTCATCGCTTTGCATATACGTCTTTTACAAATGAAAACGTCTCTCTGCGCTACAGTATTCGCTATTTTGTGTACAATGTAGTCTATTTTGTTTTTATTGGTTTGACTTTAACTAAATGGGCCTTCAGATTTCATTCAGGGCCTGTAGATTTTGAAACCTGCAGGCGACAGCAGGCCCTGATTGCCAACTACCAAAAGAAAGCATTGCAAACGCTGGTTATGAAGGGGAACATTATCAGAAGAAAGTCATCAGATGCTAAGGGAACGTTATCGGCGGGGCCATTTATTGGAACATTATCAGAGGAAAGTCAGCAAATGTTACGGGAACGTTATCGGCGGGGCCATTTGTTGGAACATTATCAGAAGAAAGTCATCAGATGCTAAGAGAACGTTATCGGCGGGGCCTTTATTGGAACATTATCAGAGGTCATTGTCAAAAAATATTTTATATGAGCGGCTTCTCAGGGGAACAAAGTCAGAAGAAAATCATCATTGGCTCCTTTCACGAAGCAAAATTTACAAAGGTTAAACTTAACTCCCTTTCTTTAGCATTGCACTAAGGTATCCTTTGTGAATGACGATTACCTTAGCACTTTGTGAAAGGAGGCCCAGGTGCCATTGTCAAGCGAATATTATCAGGAGGACAATCAGATGTCATTGTCAAGGGCATATTATCAAAGGGGGATATCAGGACCATCTTATCAGAAGAAAATGATCAGAGGCACACCATGAGAGGAGCATTATCAAAGAAACAGTCCCAGGGAGTGATGCACGTGCACGTTCCCAGGGAACGAGGCAGCCGCTTATCGAGCTGTGTATTCTAGCCCATGTCCATGATGCACATCTGTTACAGCTTGCTGAAAGTAACGCCCTCTTGGTATCTAACTGTCACATGTGTGGGCAGACTGACGGCATCGTAACATTGCCTTAGAGTCCACTATGGCCGAATCCAGGAAACCCACTTTTGACCCTTGTTTTCACTAAGAGGCGAAGGAGTAGCCTCGTGGTTTAGTCATTGGCTCGTCACGCCGAAACACGGATTCGAGTCGTCAGGTGGGAGCAATGTGTGAAGCTCATGTTTGGTGTCTCCAGCCGGGATATTGGTGGAATATTCCGAAAAGCAGCGCAATAATACACTCACTCACTCACCAATGGATATACGCTGAAGAACTACCACTGCAAGCCGTCTCGAAGTGATGTGGTTGACATACCGTTGATGCGGCGTTCGATATTTCAAAATATCTTTCTGACAAAGAATTAAATCCATTTGGATCTATTTTATCTACTATAACATGTCTACTCATACAGTACATGTAGACCCACATATGGTCACAGTGCCTGAGAAACAGCAGATCAATTCCAGGGAGATACCATTACCAGCCATGTTTTACCGCAAATATCTACGAGAATTTTTCCTAAATATTGGCGGCACAATTACAATGAGATTTTTCAAAGGGGTTAGTCTGCGCGGTTTATTTTTTTGTAACTTTCATTATGAACATATCCGTAAATTTTCAAATTTCATTTTAACACTGATAGCTAACAAGATTTCATTAAATGCTGGGCTATAATACAGCTTGTGAGTACGTACATTGCTTCTTAATACATTTTTTGTAATCTGTGTGGATCACAGGAGTATGCAGTTTGCAAATGTAATGATATTCATCTCCAAGTCATCAGTACTGATAAAACGAGCCAAATGCTGATATGCTCATTCGTACACGTTGTAGGACCCGTGAAAATCAGTAATGGAATTGGTCTTCAGCAACCCATGCTTGTCGTAAGAGGTGACTAAGGGGATCCGGTGGTTAGTGTCGCTGATTTGGTTGACACATGTCATCGTATCCCAAATGCGTAGATGTTGATCACTGGATTGTCTGTTCCAGACTTGGTTATTAACAGACAGTCGCCATATAGCCAGTTTTGTGGTAAGTGTGGCGTTTAACAAACAAAACCATGTTGCAGCCACTCGGGTCTTTCCATCACTTTCGCTCGGTCGGTATCGAATTAACACATGGCGACGAGCTGCATTCAACAATGTTCAGGCGAAGCGCCCAAGGAGACACACGCTATATATATCGCAGTGTATGCTTATTGGGCTTGAGGGAGTTATGAGAGCATAGACTATTTTGAAACATGCTTCCTGTTACTGAATATAATCTGTCACAACGAAGAACTATTACTACTTACCTTGCTATATCATAGTGGTATTCAAAAGCTGTGGTGTTTACTTGATGTGGTATTCAGTATATGTGATGTGTGATAGCAGTCAGTAGCTGTGGTATAATAGCCATGGTAGTGAGTAACCGCGGTGTTTCATAGCCGTGGTAGTAAGTAGCTGTGGTATAATGGCCATGATAGTAACTGTGGTATAGTCTCCGTGGTAGTGAGTACCTGCGGTATAATAACTGTGGTTGTGAGTGGCTGTGGTATAATAACTGTGGTAGTGAGTAGCTGTGGAAAACTAGCCGTGGTGCTGAGTAGCTGTGGTGTAATAACTATGGAAGTGGTGGTAAAATATTTGTGGTAGTGAGTAACTGTGGTAAAGTAACTTTGGTAGTGAGTAGCTGTGGTAAAATAATTGTAGTAGTGACTAACTGTGGTAAAGGAACTTTGGTATTGAGTAGCTGTGGTAAAATAGACATGGTAATGAATAGCTGTGGTAAAACAGCCATGGTAGTGAGTAGCTGTGGTATAATAACTGTGGTAGCAGGTAGCTATGGTGTGTAATAGCTATAATATTGAGTATCTGTGACATGATAGCCGTGTTAGTGAGTAGCTGTGGTATAATAACTGTGGTAGTGCATGGCTTGGATATAATAGTTGCGGTAGTGAGTATCTGCGATATGATGGTCGTGGTAGTGAGTAGCTGTGGTATAGTAACTGTGGTAGTGCATGGCTTGGATATAATAGTTGTGGTAGTGAGTATCTGCGATATGATGGTCGTGGTAGTGAGTAGCTGTGGTATAATAACTGTGGTAGTGCATGGCTTAGATATAATAGCTGTAGTAGTGAGTATCTGCGATATGATGGTCGTGGTAGTGAGTAGCTGTGGTATAGTAACTGTGGTAGTGCATGGCTTGGATATAATAGCTGTGGTAGTGAGTATCTGCGATATGATGGTCGTGGTAGTGAGTAGCTGTGGTATAATAACTGTGGAAGTGCATGGCTTGGATATAATAGCTGTGGTAGTGAGTATCTGCGATATGATGGTCGTGGTAGTGAGTAGCTGTGGTATAGTAACTGTGGTAGTGCATGGCTTGGATATAATAGCTGTGGTAGTGAGTATCTGCGATATGATGGTCGTGGTAGTGAGTAGCTGTGGTATAATAACTGTGGAAGTGTATGGCTTGGATATAATAGCTGTGGTAGTGAGTATCTGCGATATGATGGTCGTGGTAGTGAGTAGCTGTGGTATAATAACTGTGGTAGTGCATGGCTTGGATATAATAGCTGTGGTAGTGAGTATCTGCGATATGATGGTCGTGGTAGTGAGTAGCTGTGGTATAATAACTGTGGAAGTGCATGGCTTGGATATAATAGCTGTGGTAGTGAGTATCTGCGATATGATGGTCGTGGTAGTGAGTAGCTGTGGTATAATAACTGTGGAAGTGCATGGCTTGGATATAATAGCTGTGGTAGTGAGTATCTGCGATATGATGGTCGTGGTAGTGAGTAGCTGTGGTATAATAACTGTGGTAGTGCATGGCTTGGATATAATAGCTGTGGTAGTGGGCAGCTGTGGTATTTAGCCTCACTTTTCCGACATATCTATACGATTCAGTGTGGCTTTCAGGAGTTTATTGTTGAGATGAGACTGATCCATGGAGAAATTCACATCTCCCAGACTGTCTAGAATATGTAGAAACAGGTGCCTGTTTAAACTATTGCCTGTATTCTGTCGCGGCGATGAGACAACCGACATATTCATTTGTCCACACCTGTTTGATTTTTGTCGATCCATTCAGCTGTTCTTCCCCGCTGCTTGTACTGTCATCTTGTCATGGTTAGTAGCCTGAAACGTCCTATGAAGCATCCTGTTCCAGAAGCGTTTTAAGTCCATTGTTTGCCTCAACTCGGCCTCAATATCACTGACTCTCAGATTCCCGCGTGAATGTATTTTACCACTACGTGTTTTGAGTGGGTAGGTTAATAAAATTCCTCACTGTCCCCCTTGTCACTCTCTTACCTGGGGCGTTTTCTCTTTGGTTTCAGCTCATTTGCTGGATACCAGTGTTTAATGTGTGGCCGCAGATCGTGCATGTTATCTATCAGCACCCCGCAATCTGTGGCCATAGCAAAGGATCCCTTACTACTCGTGTCCGAATCGAAGTGAGTGAGTTGATGTTGAGGCAGTGTCTTTTCTTGAGTCAGAGGGCTATCCAGAGATTCTGTTGTAGTCGACTGGTACCTAGGCAGGTCAGGTTCAGACTGAACTTTGACTTTGTATGTGGGCCTATGGCATTTCATACAATAAAGAATTGAATTGAACTGACTCGCCCATTTTCCTCTTTAATGAGATTAACCTGCAGTCGATCCTTATCTTTGGTGGTAGGTTTTAGTTTAATGGTGAGTTGCCCATAGGATGTGATCATAAAGTGATCCATATGTTCAGGGAAGATTCTGTGGGCAAAGAGTTTTATTAGGTGTTTATCTATGGGGGAATAAAACTGGCTCACATAATGCGCGTTCAAAGCTATGTCTGGATTCTTTACCTCTCGGTTTTGTACCAAGAGAAAGATCAATACATTCTTGTAATGGGAGGTTAGAGAAAACAGCTGTGCGATACACTTGTCATGCTTTGCCACGGCCAGGAAATCATCCAGGACCAACAAGTACCAATGGCCAGCATCAAAGTAATCCTCATCTAAGATATCATGAGGAATTCCAATTTACAAAGTTAACCTCAGGCAGCTGCTCGCTGATGTCCTGATATAAGGGCTTCCATTGAGTATAACACCAAACTATTTGGGTAGGCTGAGGTTGACTCAGGCCATGTCAGAGCATATGAGAGGTAAACACAGACATATTCCACAGCCACTGGGTCCCACATTGAGCACATTCAAGGGAATCAGGAACCTGAAGTGTTCTTACTGCTGGTCCTCTTGGTGAACAAGATGTGTCTTTTGAGGAGGAGGTAAGCGTCTCTCTTCAGGCGGATGTAGGTGTCTCTCTCTTGAGGAGGAGGAGGTAGGTGTCTCTCTTCAGGCGGATGTAGGTGTCTCTCTCTTAAGGAGTAGGAGCTAGGTGTAAGGTGTCTCTTTTGAGGAGGAGGGTGTAGGTGTCTCTGTAGAGGAGGAGAGAGGAGGAGGAGGTAAGCGTCTCTCTTCAGGCGGATGTAGGTGTCTCTCTCTTGAGGAGTAGGAGCTAGGTGTAAGGTGTCTCATTTGAGGAGGAGGGTGTAGGTGTCTCTGTAGAGGAGGAGGGAGGAGGAGGGGGTAAGCGACTCTCTTGAGGAGGAGGTAGCTATCTCTCTTGATGAGCGTCGTTTTTCAGAGGAGGAGATATGTTTGGAGCGTGCATATGCTGCCAATGTCTGTTTAGATCACATTTTTGTGTAAACCTCTTGTGTAAACCAGACAGATAGTCACTCCCATCGTGATCCAATACAGGTGTCTACATTACTAGGGTTCAAGCTTCCTTTTATACTTTTAAGCTTTTTGCCCGATTCACTACAGCTTGCATGTCTGACATATATCGTATTTTCATGGGTTGGGGCGTTGTCTTCTAGTCCCTCTGCATTGTCATCATTTTCATTTTAGCTGTTTCCTGTCTCTTCTTTGTCTTCAGTGCCGTCTTCTTGAGTACTTGTGGTTCATTCTCTGTTGTGACTTTCTCAACTTTGTCTTTCTAAACATATCTACAGGGTTGTCTAATCTCTTCATGCTGTTCACGCCCAATCTGTTTGCACATAACGTCACATTTAAGAGATAACGCTGTTTCTATTCATGTGTATTATGAACCCGTACTTATTAAGCTTTGAAGTAACACTGTATGCATAGTTTAAACTCAACCAGTGTTGTTTATCTTTTCATAATGTTACATCTAAAAGGAAAAGCTAGCATGAAATATCATTTAAAGGTCACATATACTCTAATAGGGTACAAATGCAAAATCACTTGCTGACATCGTTATAAATGAAACCCCGTCATTAAAACTGCTCATTTCGATCTTTAATTACCTTAAATTGACATTTTTGTCAACAGTGCACAATTCTCAGCCGCAAACGAAATTTCAACCAATCAGAGCGGCACGTCTCCGTGACGTAATAGTGGGTATAGAAATGAGGGTCTGTGCAGTATTCATCTACATTTCAGGGCTTAAACTATTTCGTTTACAGGTTTGTACAAACCCGAAATCGCGAAAGCTGTTGAGAAAAATGAAAGCTATATGTTATCACAATCTACTATCATTTAGTTTTGTCTCCTGCTTTGCCTAGTATTGGAGTTACAACCCTTGTTTTGATAGACGATTCTGTCAAAATCACTTGGTGTCGCAAGGTTGTAATCCGTGTTAGGTGGTATAAACCTACACGTTTTTTGTCATCTTTCACTTGATGCTCAGTTAATGAATTTATAACAGGTATAATTAGTGGTAACGCCACTTAGGTTACCCGACAAAGGCCCACATTTGGCATTTCATTTGTCTGGATCGATCAAAGGATTAACCGATATCACGCTGATTGATTAATTGGTTTTATGAGGATTTAAATGGGGGATTTGTCAAAAGGTAGAGTTTGTGTATCAACATCTACTAATCTATACTGAATACACTCTGTCGTGTCTGTGTCTATGTAAAACAACACCCTTCTTTCAAAGGATTAACCGCCAATACATTGATTGATTGCTCATTATTGGCTAACTAAATACCCTTTTTAAAAGAAGGACGCACATTATGCAATTAGTTGCCAGGTGTGCTATCTTGGGTAACCAATGAAACTATACAGCCATGTGAAAAACCTGAAACGATACATCACGTTTTCGTATATTAGACTGTTAAAAGACACATCACTTGGGAAATTATATATCACTTGTTTTTGTGGATATTGATGGATACATTCCTCGATGAAGGTAATAGCCTGACATTGCTCCTATAACTTTACTTTTAATATTTGCATTTTTGTTTTTAATAAGCTTAATTTTTGTTTTTAATAGCTTTCAACAGAATCATTGTTTTCGTCGTTAAGTGCAATGATGCAGACGACATACACTAGGGCGTGCGTGCGAATTATGATTCATATAGGAAAACTATGAAATGTCTACATATCACATTCCTGTTATACATTCGCAGATCGCTTCTTTTTATTAAGTTTCAAAATACATACAAGTATGATTATAAAAAAATAGGATTATGAGACCAAGTATAAAGACGTATATTGACAAGTGTCTACATACTGGTGAGTGAACGTTACAAACCAAGTAAATTTAGCAAGTGAAGAAATTTATCGTGCAGTATTTTCACTTCGACCCCGACCTCGCTTAGGGTTTTGTTACAGGTTGTGTCGTGCAAACTCCTTTTGGTAATGATTCAAATACATATTTATGTAGTTTTGATTTTCTAACGTGATGAGAACAAACCATACATAATCTCATTAATTCAAATGGATTTGACTTCACGATTTTAAAAAATGGCGGCGCCCTGTCTTGGGATGATAAAGTTTGTTTTCACCAACTTAAAAAGCAAAATTACTTTCTACTGGTAGTAAAATACTTATTTTATTAATGGACAATAGGATTTTGCATGACATTGCTTATAACATAACAATTTCACTCCTGGAAGTGAGGTGGAGGTCAATATAACATTGCTTGCAATATAAATGTCACTTCGACCCCCACCTTGCTTTCTTGGAAGAAGTCCTTATGTTAAAAGTTGTGTCCTGCAAAATCCTTTTGGCCATGATTCAAATGCATCTTTAACTACCAGTAAAAGTACTTTTGATTATCTAACTTGATGAGAACAAACCATAATCTCAATAATTCTAACGGACTTCAGGATTTTCAAAAATGGCGGCGCCCTGTATGAGGATGAATGCTATTTAAGTTTATTTTCACCGACTTACAAAATCACAATTACTTTCTACTGGTAGTAAAATATGTATTTTATTGATGGACATTAGGATTTACATGACATTGCTTATAATATAACAATTTCAGTCTTGGAATCGGTCATTATAAGGGGTCAATATAATATTACTTACGATAATATTGTCACTTCGACCACAACCTCGTTTCCGAGGAACAAAGCGTTATATCCATGCAATATACCTTTGGTCTGCAATGTGTAGAAAGCAGTCTTAATTTTATAAACTCGATGAAACTTAAACTCCATTTTCTATCCTGGAAGCATGGTACGGGGCGAACCATCCGATTTAGTATATACCGCAGGCTTCCACAAAGCTCACTTCGCACACACTTATAACCAATTTAAGCACAAACTACGGAGTCTAGTGGAAATCTGTGCATAGTGACACCATCACCCGACCCCAAGGAACAATTAACGGCAACACAACAATTCGGCATGTCTTTGGTGACGTCGAGAAATCAGCAAAATGACGAGCTTCCTACACATTTTCTATACATTTAACTGGAAACCGTTCCTTCTATGACGTCACTGTAGGAATCTGGCATAACCTGTCTGCGGTTTCGTTTGCGGGCGAGAGAGAAGCAGACGGCCTTTTTAGCAACTTTTAAGCGCTTGGTATTAATTAGTTTTTTTAGAAAAAAATGGTGTTTCGATTCTGACTAACCAAAAGTCTTTCATATGCAGTGATAAAAAGAGTACCCAAAAATTGAGTTTAGTGGTCCTTTAAACATCGGGTTAAACTATCCAAATCGGGACAGAGCTCAGCTGTTTCTTTACAAATTTAACAAAACTCGTATGCTCTGTCAAGTGCGGGCTGTATTCAGCGTTACATGCAATGCGGGGTGACATGACTAGCTCGCTCTTTTGATCACCCTTTCAAACTAAACTGTCTACTCTTGACGCTTTACCTAATTATGTTTTCTCGTCTGTATGACTGCCTTAAAACACGCCCACCTTTAATTCCCCTTTCCTAACCTGTGACGTGCTGTTTATGTCGGTGATCACGTGACTCCAGTCAGTTAATTCTGTGACGTGTTGTTTATGTCGCGCCTGACGATGTTCACGTGACTCCAGTCAATCAATTGTGACGTGTTGTTTGTGTCGCGCCTGACGGTGATCACGCGACTCCAACGAGTTAATTAATTTTCATGAACTTTCCGTCCACTTGCCCCGACCAAATCTACTATGTGATGACCTGTATAATACTACTAACGTCACAGCTGGATAACAAGGGTGTGTTACTTTCAGCAAGCTGTAAGGGATGTGCATCATCGACATATCCCAAATAACACAGCTTGATAAGCGGCTTCCTTGTTCCCTGGGAACGTGCGCGTGCACATCTTTAATAATGTACCCATCAAGGTCAGTCGAAGTAATATTAGCCTCAGTATTATTCGTTACACCCCTACAATAAGTCTAACAAATCCTAATACGATGTCGTATCAGGTAACCTTTGAGTGATCTATGGCAATATTTCTGCAAACAGACATCTTTGAATATTGCCCAAAACGCCATTTTCAGTGACTGTTTACTCACAGCTGACAATGTTGTAGGAGGCTCCATGTGGTTCATCTGGAAGCGATTGTATGGAAAATAACATTCGGAGTTGTTCGGGTGCAAACCTTTCCGAGGTAAAAGTTCAAAAGGTGTGTGCAAATGTCCCTACTGACAATATGGTAAGCTGTGTTCTGATTGGTCAGTCTCAAAGGTTACCTTACGCGATCTTCTACTAGGGTTTAGTAGACTAAGCAGAAGAGTGTAAAGAATAATACTGATACTAAGTTTACTTAAACTGCCCTCACGGTGTGCTTCTGTTCATTTTCTTCTGATAGTGTCCGCCCGATATCCCCCTTCGATAACATACCCTTGAGAATAACAAGTGATTATGTTCTTCTGATAATATTCCCTTGACCATGGCATCTGATAATGTTCTGATAGTGTCCCTCCTGACAATATTCCCTTGACAATGACATCTGATGTTTTACTCCTGACTGTGTTCTCCCTGAAAACTCGCTCTAATAATGTTTCTTTGACGTTGACCTCCAATAATGTTCCAATAATGGCCCTCCTGATAACATTCCCTTACTAATGACATCTGATGACTTTCTTCACAACCAATGTTTGCAATACTTTAATTTGCCAGTTGGCCATTAGGCCTCCTGTCATCTGCATCTTTTCTTCTGATAAAGTTCCCCTTCATAACTTGCTATGGTGACATTTTTTTTGACAATGAACTCTGATAATGTTTCTCTGAAGGGCCCTCTAATATTTCAGACTGCCGGCCCAATAGCAACCGGTGCTGGGCCTTCGGGTTAAAGATTATTTCGAACGCTGTCCATAACCCGTTCTGTGAACATTTCTTTGACAATGAGTTCTGATAGTGTTCCAGAAATGGCCCTCCTTATTCATTCCCTTACCAATGTTCTAATAATGTTTCCCTTCACAACCCCCTCTGGTGACACTTCCTTGACAATGACCTCTGATAATGATTCTGTGAAAATGTTCCCCTGATGATAACCTGCTAAGGAAATTCCCTTGATAATTTTCTTTTGCTAAGATTTTCCTGATAATGCCCATCTGACAATGTTCCTCTTCAACAACATTTCATTGCAAACGTGTATGGATAAAATCATCTAAACAAAAAGATAGAGATTCACCAAATAGCTAATAAACATCATTAAAGTGTCACAGCAGGTTATTACAGAAAGATCATACAAAACAAACTAAACAGGGATCCTACAGGATCCTACAGTTTTAATCAAAAATACATAACAGGACTTAAGCTGAGTTGATAATACGTATATACTAGGTCTGTATACTGTACAGACTGTGAACTGAGTTGATAATACGTATATACTAGGTCTGTATAATGTAAAGACTGTGCACTGAGTTGATAATACGTATATACTAGGTCCTAGAAGAGTCAGACTTAATATGGCACATAAGGATTCGTAGTAAACATCACAGCAGGTTATTACAGAAAAATCATACAAAAAAGAATCAACAACGTTTATAAAGGAATCAAAGAGACCACTATATTTTTGTTGATAATAATCATAGTTTGTCATATGCACTTTGAATACAATCTACAGCATATGACTTCTTTATGAGCCGGTTCGTTACAAACGTTGTGTTATGCATACATGTGAAGGTTCCTACAGGACGCTTTGCGTTGTAATAAAACATGCATAACACGACTTAAGCTATTGCCTCAACTTCCACACTGTATGGACTGTGAGTTGATTATTACATATATACTGGGCCTTAGAAGCCTCGTACTATTTATCTGGTACATAGGGATTCGTGTATAGCTTCAAATGAAAGTAATCGTCTTAAAATGTGTGTTAAGAGTTGGCGTGCGTCTTTCTCACTGGCAAAATATTGTTGTTCTTGCTCAAAAATATAAAAGCAAGGTCTGTACGATCCTCGTTATATTTTCCGGGATGTAACTCGCCTCCACATAAATAAATACTTATTTTCAAGTGAACAAGATCTTGGTCTATTCAGTAACAGTTTCATTATTTCAAGATTTGTGTTACTCGCTCGTTTTCTGTTTTGTAAGTGACCGTGATTAGTCCAAGGGTTATCTCCCCTTAGGCAGTACAATTCGTGATTTGCAAGAAGTCGCTAAAAGATTGTTACGGAATAACGCGATTTAATCACGACAGGGACAGTACATGTTCAGGGGGAAGTGGTGAGGCTTGAAAGAGTTTGCTTTTACAGTTTTCTTGCTTTTAGCAACATTTCAGAAATATCACGGCAGTGCTCACCAGTAGTGTGTTTCATACAATGTACCCATAAGACGAATCGAACTACTGCATGAAGAGCAAACGCTTAAACCACTTTGCTACCCTTATTAGGGATTGCCGTCTAAAAGAGCCTCCCTTAGGCATAAAAGGCATACGAGGTGTTGGAATCCTACATAATCCACGCCATACCATCGCCGTCTCGGCCATTCTGCAAATCGTTTCACGAAATACAATAGTGGAATTATTTCTTTTTACAAATAAACTGAATAACATGTATTTACATAATTGACAAGAAAACAACATAAGAACATTTGCATCGATTAACGAGATAAATTATGTTGTACCGACATGACTACATTTGGAATTACATAGTTGAGTTTTCAGTGTGGGAATCGTTTCCTTTCGACTTCTGCGATTCATTTGAGGAGACGTGAATTGTGTACAAGTGTTCGAATCGGGGTGTAATGGCCATCCAAATGATGACCAACACCGTTGTAACTCCACTAAACCCCGCCATGAGGAAAAACACCGTTCCCTTGAACGACCCTACAGTTGCTGAGTACACGGAAGTGTAGGCAACCTGCGATATCAAGTTCATTACAGTCTCCACAACTCCTATTCCGGCAAAGACGGCACCTTGTTCTGTTTGTGACGTCATACGAGACATACTACCCCGGATGACAGGAATCGTTGTCGCGCTCACTATGCCAACTGCCGGAACCAGATAGAGCATCCAACCGGAAGTCGCCATGCCCTCCAATACACATGCTATGGCAGCATCTACGGCACCAACTAGGGCAATTGTTTGATCACGAATGTGTCTCTGAAGGAACTTGATTGCTATCAAAGAACCAACGTTTGACAGTCCAATTCTAAGTGCACCGAAATATCCTACCTGAACAGAATTCCAGCAAAACGGTCGGTTCAGGGCATACAATGTTTCAATGCCTGTTCGACCAACGACACTAAAAACTGCAAAAAGAAATATCGAAAGCATTAATCTGTATGCACCTGTTTTTGTGCTCTTTCTGAAGAAATAGAATCCAAAAACCTTTTTAAAGTGTGTAACAGGAGACCAGGGCTGCTTGGTTCCATTGTCCATCGTCTCTGGCAGGAACAGGATTATGACGGTTGCTAGGAACACCGTACAAGTCATGATGATGTTCAGATTCAGATATCCAACTAACGGTATGAAGAATCCAGTGATCAGCATCCCTGAACAGGCAGCTAGTGCCAGGCACACTTCTAATGCAGACGTTGCCAGGATCCGCTCACGTCCATTAGAAGTGATGTCAGCCGTGTACGCGAAACTCGCTACAAGAAAGGCCCCAAATGACCCCCCGAGGCCGTCCAGAAAATACGCAATGTAAAAGTATTCGAAATCCATCTCTAAAGCCATGATTACAACACAGAAAACGTATCGGAGAAAGAATCCGACGCTTGGGATGAAGAACAACATCTTCCTGCCAAGGTAGTCGGAGGTGGAGCCCAGGATGACATTGATAAAGACGGCAGGGACGTTGTTGACGACGGCGAGTAGGAGTAGGAAGTTGGACGTCTCTTGTTGCACTTTCACCAAAGGGTCATCTGTCGTAGATGTTGTATTGACTTCGCAGGCAGAGCTACCTTCGTCCGAAGTGGTGGTGTTATAGCCGTCGAGGAGTCGGGCGTGGACATACTGACTGATGATTGGCGATAAAGACACATTGGCTAGTGCTACCAGGAAGGAGACTACTCCGCATCCTATTGCGCTCCAGAGGACAGGAACGGATCTAGCCACCCGGCTCTCGTGTTTTTCCGGTAGAAGAGGAGAAGTCTCCTCCCTTTCCATCTTGAAAAGGACAGTTAAATGTTGGTAGGCTTTAGTGCTTACACGACAGACCAATATCTGAAATATACACACATGGAACTTAATTAAGCACCCCCTGATATATTTCATGATAGTAGAGCAACTGTTAACCATTGTTAAATATGAATGGGACTTTCTAGGACGCCGTGTGCGATTGAGGGAACCCCCCTTTTTTGCTGAATTTGTTGGAGGAAAAATTACGTTTGTCAAATTATCATGTCACGGATGGAGTAAGTAATAGCATTTAAGTTACTGCCTTGTACGTCCAGTGATACTTGGGAGAAAGGTTGGACGTATCGACTGCAATGACAGGTTTTGATATCCCTTACCTGGCAATTCGGTCTAGTGCCAACTTAACACAGAAGAACTCGTGGTTTGCCAAAGCCGTGTTCTTTGTAGTTGATTATTATACTTCGTCCCTTCAGACAAACATGGATATCATGGACCAGCTCAGATCTGAGCATTGGGTCTGAGCATTTCTTCAAGGGGACATTGCAGTATTTTGAGTCTGGCATTGTCGTTCCTTGCATGCAATGTTAAGGACCAAATCCGTGTCTGGCACTGTGGTCCGTTTTGACAAGCATGTAGTGTTAAGGGCACTATATGTGTCTGGCACTGTGATCCGTTTTGACAAGCATGTAGTGTTAAGGGCAATATATGTGTCTGACACTGTGGTTCCTGTCGACAAGTATGCAGTGTTAACTTCTTTGAAAGGAATTTAGAATTTTGGTCAGTAAGGAAGGACAAAAATGTATGGATGAACAAACAAAAGTATGGGAACACCCAAAAATTGTGTAGTCATATTAAACTTAAACGTGGTGAGGTCATTTAATATACTTTAAGGTAACTTTTGTGTGTTAAATGGACACTTTAAACGACATTTTGGAACATGCAGTGAAGCAAGGAATTCAATATTTGTTCAGTTTGAGGGAAATGAAACATTGTCAAAAGCAGGGAAATACAGCAGTGCAGAAGCACACCAACGCCCAAGCACAACAGTACAATGCATGTTTTATAAATGAACCACACTGAAGTCTATATATGACTATCAAATTTTAGGGTGTTCCTATATATTCTGTTTGTAGCATATATTGTTACCCTTCCTCCATGTAGTGTTATGGGCCGTGTCTGGCATTGTCGTTTATTTAGACAGGCATGCAGTGTGATGGGCCGACACTGTGCCAGGCATTGCCCTTCCTTCTGACTAGCATGCAGTGTTATGAACCACCTCAGTAAGGGCATTCCCATGAGACAAGCCTGATGTGTTCAGATGGGCCCTGTCGTCCTTTCAGACAGGTATTCAGTGGTGTGGATCAACTTCTTACAGGTTCCAGTCGTCTCGTGACGCTGTCGTCTTTTGAGAAATTCCTGTAGTGTTTGGGCCAATTTCGTACCGGGCCTGAAGACGAGCAGGCCCTGTCACCTGTCAAGACTAGCATTCTGTGTTTTGAATAACAAACTTTAGACCATACTGTGTCTTACCTGTCAGCATCCAGCTTTTCAGTTTGAAGCTAGAAAGAGAAAATATGAACACTGTAGGCAACGGCTTGTGATAAATTATGCATGTCTCTAATCAGATGATGATATGTTGAAAACATTCTCCCTGTCTATTGTAACTGTTTCCAGTGAATCATATGCTCAACTGAATTAGAAATGTGACGCAAAATTATAAAAAAACTTTTCTTAGTTTCAAGATGTGCCATACACACAATAATGATAGGTTGCTTGGTTGAACCTGGTCCGACGTGAAATGTTTGGTCATAACGCTTGAAGGAAGCGTAAAGCACAACAAACACGTGCAGCGAAACAAGCGAATACCTTGGCAACCACAAGTGCATTAGAACGCAAACACACGGACATTGTGAAACATCGAAAGTTAAATATAAAAACGAGAATGCTGCGACCAGCTTATCAGTAACGTGAACCTGCCACTGGTGTCTTCCTGTTAAACAATCCGTTGTCGTAGATGTTGAGCGCGTATGCAAACAACGGGCGCCGTTGCAGATTGCCGCCCAAGGCCTGGGGCGAAATTATGGCTTATAAATCAGGATATCATCTCTGCGACAGATTTGTGACTGGTCTAAGGAAGAGTGTTAGCACAGACCATTAGGAATTGATTTCACATCGAATGCATCCGAGTTTGACGACCATACACACCAATCCAGACGAAATTAATTTGATCAGCTCAATATTTACGATGGGTCCGCAGACATGGAAGGTTTAACCAAATACAGTGGAACCTGTCGTCAAAGCGATGGTAGTGCTACGATTATCTCACAGAACAACGTAGACTTAAGACAGTCCTAGCGCTACTATCCCATTGAGGAACTGGGCCCTGGACTGTTTTCAGTGACGAGTCAGTAACACTCAACGCTTGCTTTCCCGATGGCAGCAAATGAGATTGGGGACGTCACGTTCATGTTTGTGTATATGACACAGCTACGTCCCATATTGCATTTCTCATGCACAACTTCTTACCAAAAGTTGGTGTCGATGTTATGACTGGCTTTCTCGTTCAATTGACTTAAACTCATCCGAAAACATTTGGGTTGCACTGGGAAGACGAGTTCGACAACAGACAAATCAGCACCAGTCCTGGCCACGATCTGGGGAGCACTCGTAAACCGATGGCGACCACTACGGGTTAAGTTGTGTCGGAAATGACATTGTTTTGCCGTAATGGTCACCCGAAATGGTCGTTATCCTGACTTTTGTAGCAACACTTCTGTTAGGATAGGTTGCCATGAAATGTCTTGCATTATATTTCAAATATATATTAATAACAATCCACCTTTCATTGTCTACCTGAGCCGAGTTACCTGAGCGATAGCAGTATGTTACAGATCTACTCTTATAACAATGCACGCACTGTTTGCCCCCAAGTGTTGATCATATATAATCGTATCTTCTTTCTGATATAAAACACGATATCGCAAAATGTACAATCTTTACTTTGGTCGACTGCTTTAATTTCATTATTTTTTCACGGGCATTATCATCTATGGCTTTTATCAATACAGATGTTACTTGACTGATAACTGATTCCATGGACTGCAGCTGGTGACAGCGTATATGCATAACTGGACAATAATATTAGCAGGGAGTAGTTATGACTTTACTTACCCCGAAGGGAATATTGTAAACATGGTGTGTCAGCTATATGCATTACTGAGGTTAATGCTGAGGGTATTGTTGAATGTCTTTCTGAATGTATTACTGAATGTTTGGGTAACTGTATTTCTGAACGTATGACTGAATGAATTCCTGAATGTGTTGATGAGTGCATACTTGAATGTATTGATGAATGCATACTTGAATGTGTTGATGAATGCATACTTGAATTCATTGATGAATGCATACTTGAATGTGTTGATGAATGCATACTTGAATGTGTTGATGAATGCATACTTGAATGCATTGATGAATGCATACTTGAATGTGTTGATGAATGCACTGCAGCGTGTACTGCTGAATATGTTACATGTTGCAACTTCCATGCTGCAACCTCCATAATACAACCTAAATGTTGCAACCTCCACGTTGCTACCTCTATGTTACAACCTTCATCGCCCTACCAACGTCTACCTCAATACGACCTTAGTCCAATCCAGCCTATCATCAACCCCGATTGAAGATCTTGGAATTTGTGAGAACCAATCGTTGTTAATATTCTTTATCAAATGATTAAGAGTGAAGAGTGAGCGAGTTGGAATTTACGTCACTGTTAGCAATATTACAGAATTGCCACGGCGGGGGACACCAGAATTGGGCTTCATACATGGTTCTCATGTTGGGAATCGAGTCCGGGTCTTCGGCCTAATGAGCGAACGCTTTACCCTCTGAGCTACACCCATTTCTGGTGTAACCGCCGTGATATTGTTGAATAATGCTAAAAGCGGTGTAAAACTAAACTCATACACTTCACTACACGGGGCGGTGGTTTAAGCGTTTGCTCGACACGGGTTGAATCCCCACATCAATTCAGTGTGTAAAGTCCATTACTGGTGCCCGTGGCAGTGATTTTGTTGAATTCACCTAAGCTCATTCACTTCATCACAAAAAGATCTAAGAAGCACTATTGAAGGAAAATGTCCTCACGATATGCATCTGAATCGGATGTGGGCTGCACATAAGGGCAGCTTCGGTTGTCACGCGTCCAACTCTTAACAGCACTTGGAAGACATTGAAACTCACCTCACCTTTTGTCAGTACGTTAAACACGACATGGCCGCAGCAGATTACAAAACATAAAACATGAAGACTCCTCTTTCAAAATCAGTTTCTGCGTAGAATGAGTGAGGTGAAATGAAGTGTTGGTGTGGCATTAATTCAATCAGATAGTGAAGAATAATCAGACAATCCAGTGATCAACAGCATGTTCATCCATCTATGCAACTAGGATCACGCACGTGGACCTGTGCATAGAATTAGAAAGATGTATATAGAAACAAGTTTGTCCTACATATTCCAGGATAGCAACATTAAAACCTGCATAGACGTTCACACATACATACTTCAACGAAAACCTAATGATTCAACATTCTGAACCATTGACGAAAAATAACGAGCTTCAAAGCACTACCTGTGAAGTACCTGAAACAGCCACATGTATGGATTATCGTACATCCAGAAGGTAACTTGAAGCACACACTGACAGTTAATTCGGTGCAAGGGCATTCTCTGACCTACGAAAGATAATCGGAGGCATATTTGAACTTTGTACTATAGCTGTCCTTTCACACGCAAAACTATAGACTGCAAATTTGTGTCGCCATCATTAGGTATGACCCTGTGATTCCAAACATGAAACTGCTTGTACTAGTCCGCACCCATGCTTGTTTGGTTGTGTTAGACGTGGTGGTAGAGTAGCCTTGTGGTTAAAGACTCGGGTTCGATTCCCGTCATGGATACAATGTGTGAAGAGCGTTTCTGGTGTCGCAGTGATATCGTTGGAATATTGCTAAAAGCGGTGAAAAACCCAAACTCACTCACTCATTCACTGAGATACCATGTCTCGAGTTACCGTGGATTAACCAGTCAGCACAGAGTAAACATGGATTCCAATTCAGCGCACTGTTAACATAGATTCAACAGTCCGTATATTGAATACTGAGGCAGAGGCTGACTGTCCTTGTTTTGTCCCTGTAATTCAGGCAGGGAAACAATAAGTAACATCTTCCAAAGTCTCTTACGATGCCGCGGCCAATCCCCAGACTTTTGTTGTCAGAACAGATGTTTTGTCCAGGAAATTAGTTAAACTTTAACGTCTGATAGGCGTATTGCTCTTGGCATTATTTGGAAACTATCACGGTGGGGGACACCAGAAATAAGCTCCACACATTGCACCCATTGTACCCAGGTCTTCGGCGTGACGAGCGAACGCTTTAACCGCCTAGTCTAGGCTACCCTGCGCTCCTTGATACCTATGATATGAAACTTGTATAGTTATACGGACTACCTTACATAGGCAATATGGCACACGTTTCCTTGCATCTTATCGGTGAGGTAACTGCGTTCCGTTGTTGTTGAGTTTAATGGACTGCTAGCAACATCTCTGAGAGGCCAGGCATGACGATGGAGCCTTGTGACCCTCCACTGACAAACGTAAGGTATGTGAAAACGATACACATTGCGATACGCTAATCCAAAACCGGTATTTCGATATGCATTCGAAAACGGTGATGTTTGTAGCATTTGCGGTAATGGTGGTGGGAAAATTACATTTAACTGAATTTGTTAGGTTCGGTTTGAAATTGTGTTTTTATTCTTTGTTCGTGTTTTACAACCTTTTGGATCTGAATGTTTTAAATATGTAGTCACTATTGACCAGAGATCTCGGATTATGTCCTGACATGTTGTCTAAAATATGAGGGCTTTTTTGAGAGTGAAGAAAGTTGTAAAAAGCAGAAACCACTGTGTTGATGTTAAACTCTTCTTTTCCTTGTTTCATTTGTGCCAAATAGTATGTACATTTTCATTTTGCCATGACTGAAAATTGTTATTAAAAGTTTAATCAAGCATAGAGATTTTGTTGTGTTGCTGTTTTATAAATGAACCCCTAGTAACTTGTTGCATATAATTACTACATTGCCCACCGCCCTTAACTACATACCACCACCGTGGTTGATGATAACACTGTTGTACACTACAGCGACACGGTTTACGACCTCTCACACGGAATCAGATTCGTATTATTCCGCGTCAAGCCAAATAGTGACTCGCGTCCCTCTGGAAGGACTTCATATAGGCTCATGAATACCAGAACTACTTCAGACAAGAAGGATAACTCAATCCAAGATTCCAATATTGCTTAATATCACCAGAGTACTCGTACATTGTGTTGTTATTTTTTTATGTTTGTACACATTTATGTTAAAGAATTAAACCTCCTTGATGCACCTAAAAGAAGGAGAAAAAGACTTATTCTGACCTTATTATTACCCGATGTTCATCTTGTATTTCCAATTATTTTTCTCAGAAAGGTTTAATAATCACAAATAGGCTTTGTTTTATTGTACATGTAAATAAAACATAAAAACCCAGCCACATTAAATCCGAAAGTGGAAACTCCCACTTACGTTAATTACTTCTCATACTGAATATCCGTGTAACCTAGATGTTATGTCCCCAGTGGAATTAGCTGAAAAATACATGAATTACCAAAAGACAGTCCGACTAAACTATTCCCAGGGATGTGAGATATATATAAAGTTGTTCAGCTGCATACGGATATAATATTTTTGTTTTGAAATTAGTGGTGATTTATGATGCCTTTTCCCAAACCTGTTGGAAGCGCACGTACAATCACCAAAACAAGATCGTCATAATTACGCCCTGTTGGACAGGTGGATTTGAACCTGTCAC
Organism: Haliotis asinina; assembly: GCF_037392515.1. Classification (NCBI taxonomy): domain Eukaryota; kingdom Metazoa; phylum Mollusca; class Gastropoda; order Lepetellida; family Haliotidae; genus Haliotis; species Haliotis asinina. Next base: position 9,680,881 of record NC_090295.1, on the reverse strand, counting down.
TGTCACACACATGATTTTTATCAAAACCTTCATATTAGACAACACAGTTATGTTGGCCGAGTTCTTAGTACTTTAAATATGACGATACATATTTTTCAAGATTTTTTAAGCAACAATATAATGCCATAAAAAATTTAAGCAGTCGGGATTATTTTACCAAAGGACAGCAGCCATAACGCGCGCTCTGATTCCTTTGTATATTTTCGCACATAACAAGAGTCGAGAAGGACACGAGTCTTCTTGAAGGTTACAGAGAGGGGCGAGTGGTGAGGAATGACTCAATCATTCGGCTTTCCCAACTGACTGAAATTGACCCCCTTTCTTTTATTCATTATTAATTCCCAAAACCAGCCTACATGACCTAGTATACACCATGGTGTTAAGAAACGATTACATATTAGCGTGTGGCAGGAAATGTGGGGAGTCGAACCCGGCATGGCGAGCATACATTTTACTACACCCCCTTAACAACGTAACATCACCGGAGGTGTGGTTCATGACAACACTGTTGCACACAGTGTGCCGACGACTAGCCCGACTGACTGAAATTGACACCCTTTCATTCATTCATTAATGATTGTTAAAACGGTTACCCTAGAATTATATCACCGATATAATAGATAACAGTTATAGGTTATAAAGGGTGTATACACTGGCAGCCTATATACTTCTATACCTCACTGAATTTGACCTGACGTCACACATTATGCTCTCTGGGTGTACGTGATCTAAAAATAGAAAACTATCAGCTGACTTCAAAAGAAATGAAATATTTGTGAAAATTTGATAATTAATGCAAAGATGCTTAAATACTGAATCAATTACCTTACTTCCTGGTTGGTGCTTATCAACATTCCTCCACGTCCAAGTCTACATATGATATACAACGCTAGTTGAGTCCAAAGCGACAATGACGAGACACATTTCACAGCGAGGTCAGAGCAAACAACTGAAGACTCAAGCATAATCCTAATGAATAAGATCATGTTCGTGTTGCTCAAATCACAGAATCCATAACACCCTACACTCAGGCTGTAATGTACATCAGGTACTGATTTCGATTATATAGTCACTAGATAAACACCCTGATTGACTATTACTTAGTGGGTGAGTTTCGGTTTACGCCACTTTTAGCACTAACCCAGCGATATCACGGCCGGGGACACCAGGAATAGGCTTCACACACTGTACCCATGTGGAGAATCGAACCCGGGTCTTCGGCGTGACGAGCGAACGCTTTAACCACTAAGCTACCCCTCCGCCCATGTTTTAATATTTGACTATGCTATGTGTAGATTCAACACTTTAGGGGCTCAGATTAACTTTTACAACCGAATAAATTTCAGTTTCAGTTTTGCAGACAGGATTATCTAAAGCTGGGTACCTGAAACTCACTCCGTTGGCTTACATCCTCCCTTGACGAAACGGATGCTCTGAAAAATATTAATTTGAACGAGTAATTACGTTGGTCAACAGGTCCTCTATTTTGATATACTGAGATAAGTAGTCACAGATAGTGATGAACGTTCCAGTGATTACTCATGTCCATCATTAGTTACTTTATAGAATAGTTTAATATGATTAGAGCAGAATATATAGTTTAAACAAGAGTGAGTGAGTGAGTATGGCTTTATGCCACTTTAAGCAATATTCTAACAATATCGCGGCGGAGGACACGAAATCACCACCATATCAATATACGTCTTTTATTTAATACGAGTCGACGCTGCGACGTGGTGCTGCTCATCTTTTGCGACACACTGGTTTGTCATGAAATGTTTTACAAAGTATTCATTGTTTTTGGTTTTCAGTTAATTTGACATGTTCTGATTTAAGCTCCACAATGGTTGATATTGTGTCTAAGTGACAATGCCGAGGAGCAGTGTCTGGCAACACCTGAAAATGTAAGCATTTTGTTATCGGTAATTCTTTCAAAAGCAACTATAGGCCACATACAGATGTTTCTCCACTTCTTCTTTTTATCTGTTCATTTTCTTCTTGCATAGGATAGGTCCATATATTTCTTCTTGTCAAAACGTCTTTATCTACACAAGATCTTTCGCCGCTCATAACACTAGGGTACGATCGACTGGGTGGGTATAATTGCCGGACCGGCCAAAGATCTTGTGTAGCTATAGGAGTTTTGACAGGAAATGTCTGGATTCATTTATATATATTTATTGTCAGTAGGGTACTACAGGAAAGTACAAATGTTGAAAAGTGAAGTGAGTGGGTGAGTATGATATTTCACCACTTTTAACAATATTCCAGTTACCTCCAGAAATGAGTGGAATCGAACCCGCGTTCGAGTGCACTTTTTAATCACGAAGCTACCACACCGCCTTAACAACATAACACAACCAGATACGTGATTGTTGACAATACTGTTTGCACACTACAGCAACACGGTGTACGATCCATTCGACCGACTGACTGAAATTGACACTCTTTCATTCATCCATTGATGACTGTTAAAACCGACCCGCTTAACCAGCAAATATATCACCGAGTTAAACATTCATAGGTCACAAAGGGTGTACATACTGGCCGCTTGTATACTTCCTCGTCCTCACAGGAATTTACCTTACGTCACACATGTACGTCAGCACTTTTTTCAGATTAACTCTTCTGCTTCAAAGTATTGACATAACACTGACGTTGAAAGTGTTAAAGTTAAATATGGCCTTGTAATCCAATGGTGTTTAAGAAAGTATTGAATGAGTTACCTTACTTCCCGATTGGTGCTGATGAAGATTTCCCCAAATCGAAGGCTGTACCACGTGATACACAACGGCAGTGTATAATCTTGTGGCAGTTGAGTCTAAAAGGGCAGTGACTAGACACATTTCACAGCGAGGTCCATGCAAACAATTCTATATTGAACAGCTTCGCAGCCTGGGTGCGACCGAGAGCTTTGTGACTTCAATGAGAGCTTCCGAGTGGATCCACTTTTGTCACATGCTATATAAATTTAACACTAGTTTCGGACAGTGAAAGTTTACAACTATTGTCCAGATTTGAGGAGGCACACATGCAGTATATGAATGGTACTTAATATCGCATCAGCTGGGCTGTTGGTTATGTTCCTATTTTTTCAACTACACAAGTGGGAATAACACAGCTGTTTTACACAAACTAACAGCCTACCCCAATAGGTGTGTAACTGGGCTATACTGATGTGTGACTAGTCTGTGTTGGTATGAAGCAGGTCTATGCTAGTGTTTGACTGGTCTATCTTGGTGTGAGGCTGGTGTATAGTGGTGTGTGGCTGGTGTATGTTGATGTGTGACCGGTGCATACTGGTGTTGACTTGTGTACATTGGTGTGAGCCTGGTCCATAATGGCGTGTGACTGGTCTATACTGGTGTGTGACTGGTCTAGAATGATGTGTGACAAGTGTATACGTGTGTGTGACTGGTCGGTCATGTCGTGTGACAGGTCTTTACTTGTTCTGTGTCGGGTCTATATACTGGTCTATATTTTGCGTGTGACCGGTCTATATTGACGTGTGACTGGTCTATTTTGATGTGCGTCATTTCCAAGAACCCTAAAATCCACCACTCTCTCTTTCCCCGTTATTACATTTATGTGACAGACTTCTGAATTATAGCTTGTCAAGATACAACTGCCTTTCCAGTTACGTTTGTGTTTTTCGTGTGAGAGTCATTTCCCGTCGACTTCCTCGGCTCAGCTGAAGAGACATATGCTGGGGCGAAACGGCAATCAATGCAATAATCAAAACCCTTGTACCGTATAACTGTTCACAAACCTAGATTAATAATACTATATCTAAAACAAAGAGAATAACTGAGCTCAAAATAGGTAAACTTTATGAATAAAGATTCGTTCACCATTGTCCACCAGGAATTAAAGAAATTGTAAACCCCAAAGGGTGTCTGTATTGCACTTTCAAGCACAGACTAGATAACGCCACTGAAACCAAATAAATGAGCTCTTTCTTGTGATATTTTGTTAAAATACGTTTTAAAGAAATCCGTTTTGTTTTTCTAAAAATCATAAAATTCTGCTTCATCCGCGCGACAACTATCAGCGACTGTTCGCGTGACTTCAAACGAAATCAGATATTTGCTAATAGTTCATAATTCCTACAAGGTTAAGTAAATGTTGAATCACTTTTCGTATTGCTCGGTTACCGTTAATCAAGATGCCCCCACTTCGAAGTGTGTGTATTCGACAGACAACGACCGTGTAGCCTGAGGAAAGCAATGTCATAGTGAGGTTCATGCAAACAATTCAACACAGAAGGGAAACAAAATTCTGTGGATAGTCAACTTCTTTATTATTCTATATCCACAGATCCTGGTTTTCCTTCATCTTCACAACTTCTCTCAAACATTCCTCTCAAAGAAATTTGATACCGAACACCTTCGCAGCCAATTGTGCAGCGGAGGATGTTTGATTTGAGAAGAGGGACAATTAGTACCTGTAATCATCATCAGTATTCCCGCCATGTAGAATTTTGTTGTTACAGTATAAATTCCTTCCTTGATGTTGAGCCGGGTGCTGTAAAATTCTGAAATTACCGAGTTTAGCAAATTGAGATTATGTTACTGACTTATTTATTCACTCAATCATTGTTAGTGAAACAGGTTAATTTGTTCCTTCAAGTTACGATCACTCACTCACTAACTTGAACTTTGATCAACATGGCCTCCTTGCTCACAAAAAAACATTTATACTTGGCATTGATGATGAACATCACAATCAGGTTTTCCTTCATGAACTTTCCGTCGGACATTAGGTAAAGACCTGCCCAAACTATGTCACGTACATACACTGTATCTCAAAACCATCATCTCTGTCATTCCCGTGATCAGATTTGTCAAATCCTAGAAGTTTTCAATACTAACATTGTTTTTGTTATTTGGACAGCACTATACTGACGTATTTACATACTTTCATATAATTCAATTTTTATTGTGTTCATTAAAATTCTGGCAATCTTCTGGTTAAATGGGAACACTTCTGTTGATTTCATTTGCCAATGAGTCTAACAAAATAAGCCACGCCCACCGAACCGGACTACTTTCGGACCTGAGGAATGTCGGGGAATACCTTTACACAGCGAGGGAATTCCCTTGCACTCGGGTACCTTAATGCACTTTGGGTAAACATTAAAGTGATACATTGTGGTTAACGTAAACAAACAACTCAAAATAATCCGTGAACGTTGTTACGCCTCGACAAGAGCATGCGCACGTTGGAACATGAGTTCATGGCATCGCAATCCCATATCACAGCCTCTTTCCACTTGGGCAAATACTGCTGCCACTAACAATCTCAGTTCCACTAACTTCATGTCATCGGGCTTCATTTCCAATTCTCACTTTTCAAACTATGTCTTTCAGTTCGCGGGTAATAATTCAAATGTTTGAACTTGAAACTTTACCGGAACGCGTCACGTTGTGTTGTTCCGCTCTGGTTCGCCACCCGATGTTAGCTTGGTTGATTAACAGCTGTTTGGGGAGCTCAATACTGATTGGCTAATGGTGGCGTGTCATTTTATGTAAATGAGTCTCCTGAGTCATTTCACGCCATTACCAAATTCTTACATCGAAAATGCTTATCGATGGTAACAAAGATATCTGTTTCGATGAGTTTGATTATGTTTATAGAAAACATTTAGGAAAGCCTATAGTATTTGTTGTTGAACTTAAGAATAAGGATTAACTGTGTATTTCTTTCGTTGCCTTGAGGTACGAAACTAAAAAACAATGTGCAAACTTTACTATGAATCCTCTATGCACATTGGTTTTTAGGTTCATACCTCAATGCAACGAAAGACAATTAATACACAGCCAGTCCGTAATTGAAACCATCGTGACCTATTATATATACTAGGTTAATATCTAATATAGAGGAGCGGCTAGCCACATAAAATTTGCATTTGATGATAAAAGCATGAAACTTACCACATTTACAGACTGATGCATAGTGAACATTGTACGATATGGAGTAAGACATTTTGCACATACGCAGCAGAAAATAATTATAGTTTCTGGCAACTGTTCTAGCTATGTGAGTGAGTGAATTTAGTTTTACGTCGCACTGTGCAATATCCACCTATATGGCGGCGGTCTGTAAATAATCCAGACTGGACCAAACAATCCAGTGACCAACAACATGAGCATCAATCTGCGCAATTAGGAACCGGTGACGTGTCAACCAAGTCAGCGAGGCTGACCACCCGATCCAGTTAGTCGCCACTTACGACAAGCATAGTCGCCTTTCATAGCAAGCATGAGTTGCTGAAGGTCTATTCTACCCCGGGACCTTCACGGGTCTTCTAGCTATGTAGTACCGTGGCATAGGTTCGATTTCGAGGTTGATTGTCATATGCCAGACTAAAGCATAAAACTATGAGAGAATTCTGGAGGATATCATGATAGAATATATCTTTTGGCTCACTTTCCGAAATATTCCAGATGGCGATATATTCAAGATTTCGAGGTTGATTGTCATATGCCAGACTAAAGCATAAAACTATGAGAGAATTCTGGAGAATATCATGATAGAATATATCTTTTGGCTCACTTTCCGAAATATTCCAGATGGCGATATATTCAAGATTTCGAGGTTGATTGTCATATGCCAGACTAAAGCATAAAACTATGAGAGAATTCTGGAGAATATCATGATAGAATATATCTTTTGGCTCACTTTCCGAAATATTCCAGATGGCGATATATTCAAGATTTCGAGGTTGATTGTCATATGCCAGACTAAAGCATAAAACTATGAGAGAATTCTGGAGAATATCATGATAGAATATATCTTTTGGCTCACTTTCCGAAATATTCCAGATGGCGATGTATTCAAGATTTCGGGGTTGATTGTCATATGCCAGACTAAAGCATAAAACTATGAGAGAATTCTGGAGAATATCATGATAGAATATATCTTTTGGCTCACTTTCCGAAATATTCCAGATGGCGATATATTCAAGATTTCGGGGTTGATTGTCATATGCCAGACTAAAGCATAAAACTATGAGAGAATTCTGGAGAATATCATGATAGAATATATCTTTTGGCTCACTTTCCGAAATATTCCAGATGGCGATATATTCAAGATTTCGAGGTTGATTGTCATATGCCAGACTAAAGCATAAAACTATGAGAGAATTCTGGAGAATATCATGATAGAATATATCTTTTGGCTCACTTTCCGAAATATTCCAGATGGCGATATATTCAAGATTTCGAGGTTGATTGTCATATGCCAGACTAAAGCATAAAACTATGAGAGAATTCTGGAGATTATCATGATAGAATATATCTTTTGGCTCACTTTCCGAAATATTCCAGATGGCGATGTATTCAAGATTTCGGGGTTGATTGTCATATGCCAGACTAAAGCATAAAACTATGAGAGAATTCTGGAGAATATCATGATAGAATATATCTTTTGGCTCACTTTCCGAAATATTCCAGATGGCGATGTATTCAAGATTTCGAGGTTGATTGTCATATGCCAGACTAAAGCATAAAACTATGAGAGAATTCTGGAGAATATCATGATAGAATATATCTTTTGGCTCACTTTCCGAAATATTCCAGATGGCGATATATTCAAGATTTCGGGGTTGATTGTCATATGCCAGACTAAAGCATAAAACTATGAGAGAATTCTGGAGAATATCATGATAGAATATATCTTTTGGCTCACTTTCCGAAATATTCCAGATGGCGATGTATTCAAGATTTCGGGGTTGATTGTCATATGCCAGACTAAAGCATAAAACTATGAGAGAATTCTGGAGAATATCATGATAGAATATATCTTTTGGCTCACTTTCCGAAATATTCCAGATGGCGATATATTCAAGATTTCGAGGTTGATTGTCATATGCCAGACTAAAGCATAAAACTATGAGAGAATTCTGGAGAATATCATGATAGAATATATCTTTTGGCTCACTTTCCGAAATATTCCAGATGGCGATATATTCAAGATTTCGGGGTTGATTGTCATATGCCAGACTAAAGCATAAAACTATGAGAGAATTCTGGAGAATATCATGATAGAATATATCTTTTGGCTCACTTTCCGAAATATTCCAGATGGCGATGTATTCAAGATTTCGGGGTTGATTGTCATATGCCAGACTAAAGCATAAAACTATGAGAGAATTCTGGAGAATATCATGATAGAATATATCTTTTGGCTCACTTTCCGAAATATTCCAGATGGCGATATATTCAAGATTTCGAGGTTGATTGTCATATGCCAGACTAAAGCATAAAACTATGAGAGAATTCTGGAGAATATCATGATAGAATATATCTTTTGGCTCACTTTCCGAAATATTCCAGATGGCGATGTATTCAAGATTTCGGGGTTGATTGTCATATGCCAGACTAAAGCATAAAACTATGAGAGAATTCTGGAGAATATCATGATAGAATATATCTTTTGGCTCACTTTCCGAAATATTCCAGATGGCGATATATTCAAGATTTCGGGGTTGATTGTCATATGCCAGACTAAAGCATAAAACTATGAGAGAATTCTGGAGAATATCATGATAGAATATATCTTTTGGCTCACTTTCCGAAATATTCCAGATGGCGATATATTCAAGATTTCAAGGTTGATTGTCATATGCCAGACTAAAGCATAAAACTATGAGAGAACTCTGGAGAATATCATGATAGAATATATCTTTTGGCTCACTTTCCGAAATGTTGAAGATGGCGATGTATTCAAGATTTCGAGGTTGATTGTCATATGCCAGACTAAAGCATAAAACTATGAGAGAATTCTGGAGAATATCATGATAGAATATATCTTTTGGCTCACTTTCCGAAATGTTGAAGATGGCGATGTATTCAAGATTTCGAGGTTGATTGTCATATGCCAGACTAAAGCATAAAACTATGAGAGAATTCTGGAGAATATCATGATAGAATATATCTTTTGGCTCACTTTCCGAAATATTCCAGATGGCGATATATTCAAGATTTCGAGGTTGATTGTCATATGCCAGACTAAAGCATAAAACTATGAGAGAACTCTGGAGAATATCATGAATATCATGGCTCACTTTCCGAAATGTTGAAGATGGCGTGAGAGATGGCCGCCTAAAATCAAAGACTTCCAATTCTAATACTATTTGACGTTCACCTGGTGGATTATGGCAGAAACTTTGTACAGTGTTACGGGCCATCACGATAAAACATATTTATGGGGTGTGCCTGATATTTTGGGCCCACTTTCCGAAAAATCCAAGATGGCGTCCCAGATTGCGGCCGAAAATCAACGATTGCCAATTCTACGACTATCTGACTACCGCACATCCAGGTAATGGAACGACTTGTCCCTTGGTTCTTTGCCCTTGATCACACCAACTAAGCACGCTGGCTGTCAGTTCATGTTAGAGATATGACAGCTCTACCATGCTTTTGGATCAAGCTCAACAACAAAGTTGTAAGACACAGAGATGGTGCAGTTGAAATAACAGACAATGTATCCTTAACTAGATGGATGATACATCATACAGGCTTCTGGTAGATCTGCGTAGATACGGACAGACTGCTGCTCTCCTGGAATAGTCGCGCCTAGTAAAGTTCTTGATATGCCCCATATGTGCAGATCGAAGACTCTCGGGTTTTGATCATTCACTTCATGTGAGAAGGTTTGATCGGATTGCCTTCCAAATGTACAGGTTGACTGTCCTGGCCACCAATGACTGATAGGACAGTCGAGGGGCCCAATGATTAACTGCATGACCTCGGTGATTGATGTGAAATAGCTTATGTTCTGGAGCCAACAGTCCTGATGTTACATCTGTGTCGAGGTGTGATTCCCAACCGTGAAGAAACGCATCAGATATACACATGCACGTTGAAGCTTGGCTAGCACAGAATGTCCCTTTGAAGACCTTCGATTTCATCGTCCACCACTGGATAGCAATGTAGGATGAAATGTAACTGACATTTAAGTGTAGCAACTGTTTATGTAGAAGGTATGTTGAGAAATGACTTCTATTGCTTCGTTTGGATAGAACTGACTCTGTGAGCATCTGTGGACGTGGATTGTAGGGTTTCCGTGTGTCGGAGGGATGGAGTTTAGGCAATATACAGTCAATGGGGAAACCCCAAATCAAGGTTACTTCAACAACACAAGAATGTACCAGCACCTCGAAGACATTTCTGTCACTAACTCTCAAAATCAAGTGATTATATACCCTGCCACATAACACTGGCATGTCGCTTTATCTATCAACGTTAGGGCAGTCACATTCAGACGTTGCACTACTCCACACGTAGCCAGTGTTGGTTAATGTCAGTGTCAATGAGAGAGTTATATTTTTAAAGTCGTGTTAGCAGTATTCCAGTAATATCACGCCGGGGGACACCAGAAACGAGCTTCAGACATTGTACCCATATAGGGAATCCAGTTGGGCCATCAGTGTGATGAGCGAATGCTCTGACTACTAGGCTTTGCGGCCACCCCAGTCAAACGAAATGACTTGCAACAAAAACATTTACATCAATGCACGGGGGGAAATTAAGGAGAACAGAACGGGGTGTGTGTGGGTGGGTGTGTGTGGGGTGTGTGTGTGTGTGTTCATTTGCAGCTGCTGGATTATCTGGAGTAAGTCAGTGAGTAAGTATGGTTTTAAGCCGCTTTTATGTGGCAATATTCCAGCGATATCGCGGCAGGGGGACACCAGTGGGCTTCACACATTCGTTGGTTTCACATTAATTTCAGACTCGCTGTGCGTATGCGCAGAGTGTGTAAAAATATCTACTGATCAATTCCGCTTTGGACGTACGCATAGCGATAGTGTAGATACACTCAAAACAAAGTGATTAAATAATAATTATTTACGAGTGACAACTGTTCATATCTGACTATATATATCAATTTACATATGCTTTTCAGGTATTGATGTGCTATTTTGGTTGCAGCTGTATCAGAAATGTGTGTTTTGATTGTTGTGAGAAGGGGATGTGCGGGAAGAACGGTGGTGGCGAGATGTGTTTATACAAGAACTTATTGACATAAATCAAGCTATTTATTTCTCTACTCCCGGTCTTTTGTACATACAGGTATAAAAATAAGTTATAATAGACATAAAACTATGTATTTGGTTTGATTTTTCGTTTTCTTTAGCGTGTGTTTACACTATCGGTAAACGTACGTCCAAAGCGGAATTGACCAGTAGATATTTTACACGCTCTGCGCATGCGCACAGCGAGTCTGAAATTAATGTGAAACCAACGAATTGTATTCTCATGGGTAATCGAACCTGGGACTTCGGCGTGACGGACGAACGCTTTAACTGTGCCACCCCAACACACCTGATTATCTGGACATTGTATTACTGGGGTCATCATTGTATGGAGGGAGAGCTGTACGTTAGCAGATTATAACGTGTGACCTTTATAGTTAACTTAAATTATCTTATCAGTCAGAGCTAAATATCTGAAAACACACGGAGATTACGTCTGTAGACTGAACAAATAATGTTCTCCATTACATAAGCAGTATTGTTGACATTACACGTAAACAGCAAACTAGTGTAGACAACACAAAAAAACTTGGAACAAAGATCTTCGTACATTGTTGAGGACAAACACATATGCACAGGAAACGAAATATACTTTGTACTGTTTCAAATTCTGGTAGTTTTAAAACAGAGACTGTTTCCAGTCTACTGTATCTTCAGCACTGAGCTGTACAGACCGCCTGTATCAAGCTGACTACAAAGGTAAGTAGTTACATTCTAAATGCTGTCCGTCTTTTTAAGGACGTGAGCTACCGTGTCATACATGTGACCGTAATTGTGTTGATTTGCGACGTAGAGGCGAGTAACGGGAGCAGGTGGTCAGGTTCGCTGACATGTTTGACATGTGTCATCGGTTCCCAATTGCATAGATCGATGCTCAAGATGTTGATCACTGAAGTTTCTGGACCAAACTCGACTATTTACAGACAATCGTCATAAAGCTGGAATATTGCAGAATGTAGCGTAAAACTAAACTTACTCTCTCACTCACTGGGTGTATGTACACATGTGGCCACGTCTATTAACCGAATCACTACTATATGCTCTTAGAATCATGAGATAGTGAAGTCTTGTGTTTGAAGCATGAGCTACAAGTTGTTATGCTACCGAAATAGTGACGGCTTGTGTTTAACGCATGAGCTACAAGATGTAACACAGTTATATTACTAAAATTGTGAAGTCATGTGATTAAAGTATGGGCTACAAGTTATATTACTGAAATAGAGATGTCTTGTGGTTAAAGCATGAGAGTAGGTCTCATTTTGGATGACCTGGCATGATAGGTGACACCACACCACGTCAACGTATACGGTTCGATTCCCTTCTCTGGTGCTATATTTGAAGCCTGTTTGAGCTCTCCTGCCGTGATACCGAGATTGCTAGAACATGTATAGTAGTGGTCTAAACTCATACTTGGTCAGCCACTTGCCCTAATGTCTAGGAAATAATATGGAACATAATTTTGCTTGTCGTCTATCCCTTGCATATCACAAGAGGTCATTTACTGTCTTCCATCTAGGTTGACTCAAGCCATTTTCCTTCTTCTAGGTCGGACACCATGATAACGGATCGACATAGAGAGGAACTGAGGGCGAAAGGCTATACAGTTGTAGAGAACATTCTAACCAATGAGGAGTCGGATAAATACAGAGAAATGTATTGTGATTGGCTGGCAACATTCAATGGCACTTGGCCCCATTCGTCCAAATCATTAATTCAGAGATACAAAGTTGGTCAAATGGAACCGACATGGGCCGTGAGGCTAAAAGCCAAGAAGGTATTTGAGGAAATATGGGGTACAGAGAAACTTTTGAGTAGCATCGATGCCATAGCTATTGGGCGTCCCCCAGAAGATGGGAAGGAGGCCTTCCTGTCTCCAGGGCAACACTGGCTCCACCTCGACCAAGGCCCAGTTCGAGAAGGTCTTCATGCCTACCAAGGAGCTGTGTATCTTGAAACCGTCGATGAGGGCGACTGGGCGTTCGAGGTGATTGAAGGCTCCCACGAGCATTTTGATCGGTATTATGTTGAATGTGACAACGCTATCAAGAATAGGAAAGAAAACCCAAAATGGCGCCTCAAGCTCTTAAGTGACGAAGACGTCGATTACTTTACGAAAGAACGCGGACTCAAGAAGAAAACAGTTCCTGTTCAGAAAGGGGGTATGATTTTGTGGGACTCTCGTCTCATCCATGCCAACTCCAGGCCAGTAAAAGGAAGAAAGAATCCCGGCAGATGGCGCTTTGTGGTGTTTGTCAGCATGACACCGGCCAAATGGACAGATGAAGAATCATTGGAAAAGAAGCGAAAGGTGTACGATGAAATGCTTATGACAGGTCACTGGTCAAGCAATGGCATAAACATCTTCAGCGAAGCACTACCTCCAGATGCTGCTAAAGACCCAAACCCACTGACAGAACACCCACCATCGGCTAAGACCAAAGAGGCAAAGCAACTGGCAGGGGTCCTTCCCTATGATTCATCAGCTGAGGATGACGATGTGATGGCTGCTCCTAAATTTCGACTGGAACTTATGGAAGACTAACGACCTCCTCTGTCAGTATCTACCCTGTATCAGTGGATGACAAAACAATCCATTTAATAAAGACACTCACTGTTATAGTTGTCACGATGTTTTGATAAGCAGACGCCGTGGTGCAGTGCAAGGAGATCGGAACGTCGCGGGTTCGACCCCTGGCTGCGTCAAATCAAAAGACGTTAAAATATGGTACTTGTTTGGTCCCTGCCTGGCGCTCGGCATTAATGGCTACGAAAAAAACTGTTCGGCTCGGAGTCAGTATAATGTGTCAGAGTGGGGTATTCATGCTGACTATATTAATCCAACACTACAAAGCTAGCTTATGTGTGGGCTAGGACATGCTGCCAGACGTACGCATGTCGTCATATAACTGAATACTCTTACCCACGACGTTAAACCCCACTTCACCTCATCTCCTGATAACACATAACAATATTAAAGTTGTCGTTCATGTTTGAGTGCATCCACTTTTCAGTAATATGTAATGACTTTTTAATCAAAGATTGAAGTTTTTACCCAAGATGTAAATATGATTCAAGAAGGGAACACGTATCGACCTGATCAAGGACCATATGCCGCAGTGATGGGATTCAAACTTATTCGGGTATTAATCAAGGACAGACCACATCTACACAGATCAAGGACTTACATACATACAAGAATCTACATACCACAATAACAATTTAATTTGACATCAGTATTGAGGCGAGGGAGATATCGTTACATGTACAATTAATATTCAATTAACTGAAAATCTGCACGAAGAAATTGCACTTTGACGTTCTACTAAAACGAACCACTGACAATCCGGGGTAGAACAGGCCTTCAGCAACCCATGCTTGCCATCAAAGGTGTCAGTGATTGTCGTAAGAGACGACTAACGGGATCGGGTGGTCAGCCTTGCTGACTTGGTTGACACATGTCCTCGGTTCCCAGTTGAGCAGATCGATGCTCATTCTGTTGGTCACTGAATTGTTTGGTCCAGACTCAATTATTTACAGACTGCCCTCATATAGCTGGAATATTGCTGAGTGGGGCGTAAAACTAAATTTACTCACTCCCTTCTCAAACGAGAGCGAGAAACACATATTGGACAGTCATGACTTGGAACATAACAGACAATATGGTCAAGCAAAATTGAAAATAATCCTTAATTTGGGAATCAGCGTAATTTTCTGACATTTTGTGTGAAAAACCATATGTATCATTATCCGTTCAATTGAGTTTGTGCGTGTGTGCATGCGTGCGTCCTCAATCGGAATAAAGCGATTTCTTAGACATATGAAGGTGAAATCTTTTCGGGAAATGTTCACAAAAGAAACAAATATATTTGTCAAATCTAACGACAAAAGTGCATATCCTGCGATCACGGGTTTCTGGCCCACCCATCTGACGCAACTGTGGAGCAACTGCTACACATCTTGCGGTACTGCTCTTAACTGTTGACAAGGTCAGTAGGGATCCGCCACTGGTGGTGAGTGAGGGAGTGAGTTTAGTTTTACGTCGCACTTAGCAATATTCCAGCTATATGGCGACGGTCTGTAAATAATCGAGTCTGGACCAGACAATCCAGTGATCAACAACATGTGCATCGATCTGCGCAATTGGGAACCGATGGCATGTGTCAACCAAGTCAGCGAGCCTGACCACCCGATCCCGTTAGTCGCCTCTTACGACAAGCATAGTCGCCTTTTATGGCAAGCATGGGTTGCTGAAGGCCTATTCTACCCCGGGACCTTCACGGGTCGCCACTGGTGGTTGTGATAGGGGCGGATATCGCATTGCATCATTTTGGGTTTTATAAGACCTAACACGACCAAAGTATGTGTAGAATTATGTAAGCCTCAAATATGGTATAATGTGTCATATTTGCTGTCGTTTGTTCTTTGTATTGTGGCACGGGCTTCTTGCCCGACGAGGCTGGTATCTGTCTTCAACACGTGTATTTGGGCTGACTGTGGAAACGGACGATAACGAAAATGACGGGGACCTTGTTAATCCATTTGACTATAGACTTGGCAAACATGTCTGCTTACGCTGAAGTTGCTGAACGTTCACTTTCATCCAACAAAAAAATCCCCGATGGCACAAGAGTTTAGGGCCTGGTGTTCCAGTTTCCAGTAAAATTCATGTTGGTAGGTGACCTGTAATTGAATGGTATCCTACTACGCCCTTACACAAACAAGTAATCTCCTTCCTATTTCCTTGAGAGTTGAAAATCGGATGACCCATACTTGTGTATGACAAATAAGACAAAGCACAAGTTACAAGTTCTTTAATTCTAGGCCAAAGGACAAAACAAAACAAAGCATAATGTTCAAATCACAATTGTGGCCGGTTGGTGGGCTCACATATTTCAATAGCCTGAGCACATTGATAAAGTGACGAGCAAAAGAAAGTACACAGGTGTAATTGTTGCTGCAATCCCACAATTTTTGCGTTCTAACTAGTAAAAATATTGAAGACCACTGTTCCTCAGGAGGGTCACTATTTGAGCGTGATTCACTGACGCAACCTGATGTTGACGGCGACCAGCAGTCACATCGTTGGGTCATTGTGTGAACCGATTATGTGACAAGACGACATTGTGCTGCTGGCATACAGACCTACTGACCGCTGCGTGGAACGGAATAGACCTTCCAGCAAGGTAGGAACCATCTGCAGTGGTCATCACAGCATCGCCGTTTGTTGTTATATAGTAATTTTGCTGATAAAACACGTGTATTGCAGTGTGCCTCAACGTACATTTTCCATTTCATCAAAAGGTTTTTGTTATGTTTATCTTATTACATGAAACACATCGTGTGTACTTATTTTGCTCGTCAGTTTAGTTGACCCAAGAAGTTCAATTTTGTTCCTATAAACTCATGCTGTGGGCATACCAATAAAACATGGTATCCTCAACCTCACTATGGCAATAAAACATGGCATCCGTCCTCAACATCACTATGGCAATAAAACATGGCATCCGTCCTCAACCTCACTATGGCAATAAAACATGGTATCCGTCCTCAACCTCACTATGGCAATAAATACTCCATTGTTCTCTTTCTATCATAAACATATGTGAACTTAATCTGAATTGGGAGGGCGCCAGTGTACATTTAGCCATATTAACAATAGTTCCGTATTTGTGGAAATAGAGAGACTCCTTAATAAAGAGACAACTTCTAGTTACTAACACTGGATTTCCACAATTGCACATAGATATAAATCTAGATATATCCCATTCTACCCCGAGACCTTCACGGGCCACGCCACACATCAGCTTGAAAGTTGTCCACATTTGTTTCACTAACGTACCAGAATGCAAAAACAGTGTCATGTCAAAATATATATTCTGTGTGACATGAAATAAGAAATAGCTTTTAACGCTTGAGCGTTCTCTGGGATTGCCATAGGGCTAATTTGTACTCATGGGGGAATGAAACCCGGAGCTTCACCGTGACAGCGATGCCCTGTTGTTATATAGTTACAAACAATGAGTGAATGCTGTTTTACATCACGCATTGGCAATATTCCAGCAATACGACCGCTTCACACACTGTACCCATGTGGGAATCAAACCCGGAGCTTCGGTGTGACGACTAGGCTACCTGACGACCATGCCGCTACCCAACAGATGAAGAATATATGAAAAACAAGAAGACATTGATTCATTATTTATTTGACATAATTTCAAGGAACATGGAATACAAACATCATGGGTGGATGAATCCATGACACGTTTTATGGATAACAACTTCTCTTCATTCTTGACACGTCGTTTCCGGGGTAATTCTCCCTCACCAGGCGAATGAAGAAGCGTGTTCAAAATTGAGAATCCTAGTTATCACGTCAAACTGGAATCAGAATTGAAGGTCTTTGTCTTCGTTCTCACGTCATTGTCTTTGTAGACGTAACAGCCCAACAGCTTTTGACAAAATTCAGGTCTACAGCACCTCTTACACAGACGACACAAGACGTCCGGGGGCATGAATGGCTGAAGTGGGTCAGTTATGTTCTCAGCTGAAAGACATAATGAAATTACCTTCAAGAGATGCCAAGAAGACAATCACACTGTGAAGTAAAAAAAAGTGCAACAAAGTTCCATTCTACCAAACAGTGGAACAATATCGAAGCTAACTGCGATGCTGACAGCGTAAGACCTGAAGTTTAGTTTCTTTTCTTCGTCGGGTTATGTACCTCTGTACAGAGTTGCGTTTCTTTTCCTGTTCAGTATATTTACTACTCAAGTCGTCAAATAAAAGAAAATAAACTCAAATCTACTTTTTCAAACATAGATTGGCAACCCGCTGTCACCGTATGCAGAACGGAGGGCCATAGAAGAATCATGAAAAAGGGTTATTTTGTCCCAGCCATGGTTTGAAAAATATGAACTCCGATATTTTCGCCCAAGCAGTTGATAAAACAACTTTCACTCTACTGTGTACCACCTTGAAGCTATCAGAATCAACAATGATACGCAGTGACAATATTGTTGTATACCAAAAACAGCTTTTTTTTCTAACGTGTACCACCTTGAAGCTGTTAGAATCAACAATGATACGCAGTGAAAATTACTAGTCTAGTAAAACAATTTTCATTCTACTGTGTACCTCCATGAAGCTGTAAGAATCACCAATGTACTTACAACATCACTGACTAGTAAAACAGCTTCCTTTCTACTGCGTCCCTCCGTAGAGCTGTTAGCATCCACAATGATATGCACTGACAATATTACTTCTTAGAGAGGCATTTTAGAAGTTTTAAAGTTAAAAGAAACCAGGTTTAGTTGGATAGTCAGCTTCTTTATTGCAGTGAGTGCGACGTCCCGGTGTTGATACAAACACCGTTACCAAGCAAATGAGGACGTCGCACTCATTGCAGTAAGAAAGTTGGTTGTCAATGGAACTTGGTTTTTCGACAATATTACTATCTTGTAAAATAACGTTCATTCAAACGTGCACCTGCAATCAAAGATGTAAATACATGTTTTATCTACATCTTTGCTGTGATGAAGTTACAAGCAGTCAATTTCTGTTACTAAACTAAACAGTCATCGTAATTATTTGTAAGCAAACTGATTCGTGAAATCGAATGTAATAAACTGCTACTTGCTCAAAGCGGTCTTACCGTAACACCAATGTCGCGTCCGATGTATGGTGGGTAGGTGAGTGAGTTTAGTTTTATGCCGCACTCAGCAAATATTCCAGCTATGTTTCGACGGTCTGTAGATAATCGAGTCTGGACAATGCAGTGATCAACAGCATGAGCATCGATCTGCACAAGTGGGAACCGATGACATGTGTCAACCGAGTCAGCCGATCCGGTTAGTCGTCTTTTACGACAAGCATAGTCGCCATTTACGGCAAGCATGAGTTGCGGAAGGCCTATTCTACCCCGGACATTCACGGGTGGTATGGTGGTTAGGATCGTCGTTCCGCTGAGGTCGCTTTGTGTAAGTGGACCCTGTTGTTATTGCATGTCATCGTCTCCAGTGAGCTATTATACTATCTTACACTCTCAAATACACCTTTTCCCCAATCTTGATCCTGAAGAGGATAACTTTTCCTCTCGGAAGGAGATCCATCCACGAGAAGAACACAGACCACCAGAATGAGTACACATGTCCGCACGTCCATCTTCAAGTCTCAGCTGCAGCCTAAAGAAGCACCTTGGTTGAGGGGAAGGTTTAAGTACAGCTTTTTCCAGTCATTTTATTGATAGACACAACACAGCACCCTGATTCATGCCTATTTACAGTGACAATACACGTCGTATCTCACGTCCATCATTATGCGAGACTTGCTTCTGTTAGATCTTGACAAAAATAATATTTACCGGGCACAGTCCGATTCGGTCCGATGCTGAAAATATAACATTAATATTGATATAAGCGAAGCTTTTCTCTGGCCATCACATTTCGAGGGGTGCCTGATGTTTTTTTATTTACATTTTCCGAAGCAGTCGGTGAGTCTAGAATTAGTTTTCGAATAAAAATAACTGAACAATAAAAAAAAGTGTATTCCACAACTGACAGTGACTCAATGTATTTGCAAAGGGCAGCTTAAACTGTCTCTGTACAAAATGAACTCTGGTTACAACTTTCCCACTTGACAAAATTACACTAATCCGTATTGAAAAGTCCCACCCACGAATTAAAGAAGTTGTTGTCCATACAGTTTGTGTATATTTTACATACACATTTTTAAACTGACACTCAAAGTTGTTGGAAACATTTGTGTTATCCTGCACCTGATATTATCGACAATACATTAAAACTGGAATACTAGTCACCAGGCTTAACTAAAAGCAAAGCATTTGAAATGTTAAACTGTTGTTGTTAACAATAGGTCAAAGCCTTCTGTGGGTTGTCAAAATAGTTAAAAGGTTAAAAGGGTTATAGCCTGACTTCTCAAATGGCATTCGGAAGTGAGTGAGTGAGTGAGTGAGTGAGTGGGTGAGTGAGTGAGTGAGTTGGGGTTACAGCCACTTTTAGCAATGTTCCAGCAATATCACGGCTGGGGACACCGAAAATGGACATTACACATTGTGCCCTTGTGGTGAATCAAGCCCGGGTCTTCGGTATAACGAGCGAACGCTTTAAGCACTAGGCTACCCCACCGCCCGTCATTTAGAAGTATTTATGAAGGGAAAAGGAGACAATTTTATGGATATGCAACTTTTTTATCACAATGAAAGCGACGCGTTTCCGCGTAGAGTAAGATTCAAGATGGAAACGTTGCATTCATTGCATTAAAGTCGCATATCCATGGAATTATTTCCCTTGTTAAAGTATGTACATCTAGCTTTCTTATTCTCCGCCACACCTGTGTAAAACTCACTGGATCACTAACGCTGCACCTTGGTGGCACTTAGTGAAATAACATCACATGAGGGTGGGGCTGTTTGCGGCATGCCAGTGGAGATTGTGTAGTTGTACTCTGCAGCGTCTTCTATACTCCCTTCTGACACTGTATGTGTTTTAACAGTACACTGAAAACGTTTGTGAAGCAATAAATGAATGAAATAACGTTACCGACTGTGACACTGTATTATACCGTTATAATGCTGGAATAATGATAATTTAATCACCGCATTTCAGCAAAGGAGAGCAGTGCCCCTGTAACAGGCGAGCAGGCGTTAGAAGCTCCACCTTACTAGCTACATCGATTTCCTCAGAAAGGGTAGTAGAATCACTATCATTTCGGCACATATTCCCCTCCCCCGACGCTTGTCCCCCGACGCTTGTGTGTGAAGGTGTTGACAGTGTCTGTGACTGTGTGGCTTCCATAAGGATATTAAAATGTAAATTCCGTGATAGACATGTCAAACGCCAGCTGAAGTCCAACGGAGAATCAGACGCAGCAGATTAACTCGTCAGACGTGGAGATACAAACTCTATAAACAGAGCTACCACTGAACACAACCGGCATGCACATTAACACAAGAGTGAGTGAGTGGGTTTAGTTTAGTTTTACGCCGCTTTTAGCAATATTCCAGCAATATCACTGCGGGGGCACCAGAAAATGGGCCTCACACATTGTACCCATGTGGGGAATCGTACCCGGGTCTTCGGTGTGACGAGCGAACGCTTTAACCATTAGGCTACCCCACAGCCCCATTAACACAAGATATAAGTGAATAAACACTGACAGCCGAGAAAGACTGATTTCTTACAATCATTATCATAAGATTGCGTTTGTTGTTCAACGCAGTCTCAGCAGAATTCCAGCCATATGACGGTGGTCTGTCAATAATCAGGTCTGGACCAGGCAATCCAGTGATCAATATCATGGACATCGATCCACGCCTTTGGGATACAATGACGTGACCACACGATCCCGCTAGCTGCCTCTTACAACATTCATGGGTCGCTGACACAAGGCACTGCAGATGGAAGCGGCCATTATTCCACCACTACACGCTACCTATGAAAATAATTCTGGGGAGACATCTCCTCAACAACCCCCGAAAATATACTTCCCATCAAAAGTTTAACCTCAAAAGAATTCACAATATGTTATGTGATGGTTACAATGAAAATATATTTCTCCACTAGCTTGGGGGACCCAACAGCAAACTTTATGCAGATGAATTGTATGAGGATCATGCATCAAATTGCTAATTCTAAAAGAAAAAAAAGCTGCAGTGTTTCTCGGGCATCGGCGCGTCACTTTTATTTGTTCGCTTAACAATTTTTAAATATTTTTGACTTGGTCGCGTCCCGATTATCGATTTCTCCACTTTTATTTGTTCGCTTAACAATTTTTAAATATTTTTGACTTGGTCGCGTCCCGATTATCTTCTGTAAGAATGAGTGTGACTGACTCTGCAAGTCATAAACAACTGCTAAACTTCCAAAGCTGTAGTTCTCAAAGAAAGAAAGAAATAAAAATGCGTTCCTCCCTCGTCACTTTTTTCCTATCAAATGTCCTATCAAAAGATACAGCCCTAACGTCCT
Organism: Haliotis asinina; assembly: GCF_037392515.1. Lineage (NCBI taxonomy): Eukaryota > Metazoa > Mollusca > Gastropoda > Lepetellida > Haliotidae > Haliotis > Haliotis asinina. Next base: position 9,658,858 of record NC_090295.1, on the reverse strand, counting down.
CGTCACGCTTGAAAAAAATGTGCCCGAGATTTTTTTTTTTTTTTGTGTTTTTTTTTTTTTTCAGCCTAAAAACATGCGTAAGTATCGTACATGTGAATAGCTGTGTTTTGGTGTAAAGTTATGTTACGAATTTGCTAACTTTCACTGAGTTTCATCACTCACTGAACTCATAACAATACTATTTTCAAAGTTGCGAGTTTGTTTTACAATACATCAATCCATGTTTGACCAGACCTGGAATGGAATATTTTGCAAAATCTAGTTTGGAACGGTTGACTGAAGTAACTGGCTACATTTACACTGGTGATTCTAAACTTTCGATAGGTAGTATGCAAGCATCAAAACATAATTCTCTACAGGTGTGAAGGATCTTTGATTAACATTTAGACTTTGGTGTGCTGGACATCAGGGAGAGTTATATGGATATACAGCTTCTTTACTGTTAATATGAACGAGGTTTCGTTGTAACTGCTAATACCGTAATCATCTGACACACATATATATTGACTGCATTAAGTGAGAACTTTTGATCAGTAATGTAGCTGGAATATTGCGTCGTGAAACGTACAAATTATTAACTGATGTTAATACACCCTTGGTGTATTTTCTACATAAGACAAATATTTTGAAACGGCAATATATTTAAAGTCACACACACCGTGTACATGTAGTCAAAACGCCACAAATATCGTACATAATGGGCAATGTTGACAGTGCAAGACACGGTGTATTGTTTCTTTTGCTCGCCAGTTTATTTAGCTTTGTAATATCGAGTGAGTGGGTGGTGCAAGACGTCCGCTGGTCACGCCGAATTCCCGGGTTCGATTCCCTACATTGGTATAATGTGTGAATCCCATTCTTGGTGTCCCCTGCCGTGATATTCCTTGAATATTGCTAAAAGAGGCGTTAACCAAATTCACTCACTCAGTAAGAGCGCCAGGCCTGCTTGCTTAAAGCGGTTTTAACGCAACTTTGTCGATTTCGATGCATAATGATTGGGATCATCGTCACTGTAATCGCTTTGGGTAAGTGGACGCCGGGGTTATAGACTGTCTCCAATGAAGTATATTAATATCTCAAACTCTCGAACACACCATTTTCCGAATCTTGATCCTGAGAAGGAGGCCCTCTGTCCTCAGGAGGGTCTAAATCCTCAAGAACACGGCAGACCACCCACCGGTTGAGAAGGGTTGGCGTAAAGCTTTGTGTGACGGTATCTGTATAACAGACAGTCACCTCCAGGATTAACACAATTACAAAAAAATATACACCCTGGTTTCATATCTACTTATAGTCACAAGTCTCGCCGTATGTCAGGTACACTTTCCTGCGAGAGTTGGTTTTGTTAGATCTTGAAAAAATATAATTTATCCACGTTTTTGACAAATTTTCACGATGACTTTTGCATGAATTTGGGTAACGTTTTAGAGTTATTTGTGAGACCTTCCAATTACGTAATTATTCGATCGGCAGTTTACATAATATTGATAGTTTGTTGAAAAGGTTATACAGTGAAGTTCCAATTACGTGACACGTGCTACACATCATATTTCGAGGCTCGTCAAATGGACTTTTTTTTACATTTAGCTTGGACAAGTGAGTCTCGAGTTTGAGCAGAAATGAAAATAACTTCACACATGGTGAAAGGAGAGTGTATCTCACGACTCATAGTGATTGAGTATACTCTAGTTCTAACAGGTTGGGCAAACATGCACTTCCTTGTCCATGTTTAATTAGATAGCTTGAAGTAACACCTCTTCAAACAACGAGTAGGTGAACCCGCAGTGTAGAATGCCTTGCTCTTTTTTTTGTTTTTGTTTTATTTGTTTTGTTTGTATGTGTGTGTGTGTAAGAGAGAGAGAGAGAGAGAGAGAGAGAGAGAGAGAGACAGTGAGAGAGACAGTGAGAGAGACAGAGAGAGACACAGAGGGCTACACTGCATTTATGTCAATACGTGATACGTTTTTCTCACTCCCGAGTTATTTCTTTGTAACATAGGCGGACCTCTCTTTTGTCCTGAAAGTATGAATGTTTATCAATCGACAGCTGAAACTCGGGTAAAAAAGCAAGTGTGTAGCTCCTGTTTTCTCGAAAATCTGTATCCCTAAAGTCCCACTTGTGTGAGATAGTCAAAAGAGCAAATTTACATATTATATATATGTGTGTGTTCATACTTTCAAAATACCCATCTGAGGAGCTTGTTCCGGTTAAATGAAACGATACGTGCAATGTGTATAACTGACAAACATACAGTTACTGTGTAACAATAGTAAATATTGACAAGGACTTTCTAATTAAATACATGACACAGACAACTTAGTGTTGACATCCTGTTTCACCCTCACTCCCATACCTCTCCTCTCAAACATGCTGGCGTTTATGCACCTTGATCAAACAAGGACGAGAGACAAAGAGGGTTACTATAGAGCTTACATAGCAAACTACAACTTACATGGCCGGTAAGGAATGTACATATTTCATGCTTGAAACACTGCAGATACGTCGACTATTGTTTACGTGTAAGACTACAACTTGCATAGTTGTCTACAACCTACAAAGTCGACTACATTCTTCATACTTGCCTACAGCTTACATAGTCTACTGCAGCTTACAATGTTCTCTATGCTTACATGGTCGACTACAGTCGACACAGTTGTCTACAGCCTGAAAAGCTGTCTACACCCTACATAGCTGTCTACAGTTTACACAGTTGTCTACAGTTTCCACAGTTGTCTACAGCCTACACAGTTGTCTACAGCATGCACAGTTGTCTACAGTTCACATAGTTGTCTACAGCCTACACAATTGTCTACAGCCTACCTAGCTGACTGCAGTTTAAATACTTGACTACAGTTTACATAGCTCTCCAGTTTATTATATGGCATACCAGTGTATATTTGTTGTATGGCACACCAGTGTATATTTGTTATATGGCACACCAGTGTATATTTGTTGTATGGCACACCAGTGTATATTTGATGTTTGTTATATGGCACACCAGTGTATATTTGTTGTATGGCACACCAGTGTATATTTGTTGTATGGCACACCAGTGTATATTTGTTATATGGCACACCAGGGTATATTTGATGTTTGTTATATGGCACACCAGTGTAAATTTGTTGTATGGCACACCAGTGTATATTTGTTGTATGGCACACCAGTGTATGTTTGTTATATGGCACACCAGTGTATATTTGTTGCATGGCACACCAATGTATATTTGTTGTATGGCACACCAGTGTATATTTGTTGTATGGCACACCAATGTATATTTGTTGTATGGCACACCAATGTATATTTGTTGTATGGCACACCAGTGTATATTTGTTGTATGGCACACCAATGTATATTTGTTGTATGGCACACCAGTGTATATTTGTTGTATGGCACACAAGTATATATTTGTTGTATGGCAAACCAGTGTATATTTGTTATATGGCACACCAGTGTATATTTGTTGTATGAGTGGAGTGGAGTGAGTTTAGTTTTACGCCGCACTCAGCACTATTCCAGCTATATGGCGGCGGTCTGTAAATAATCGAGTCTGGACCAGACAATCCAGTGATCAACAACATGAGCATCGATCTGCGCAAATGGGAACCGATGACATGTGTCAACCATGTCAGCGATCCTGACCACCCGATCCCGTTAGTCGCCTCTTACGACAAGCATAGTCGCCTTTTATGGCAAGCATGGGTTGCTGAAGGCCTATTCTACCCCGGGACCTTCACGGGTCATATTTGTTGTATGGCACACCAGTGTATATTTGTTGTATGGCACACCAGTGTATATTTGTTGTATGGCACACCAGTGTATATTTGTTGTATGGCACACCAGTGTATATTTGTTGTATGG